>NC_092722.1:94024415-94226915 GCF_047496885.1 Scyliorhinus torazame
CAAAATTAACTATTTTTTGCTAGATATTCATTGTGGAAAGAAAGTGATTTTCTCGGCGAGTTTAGCATTTTGAGTAATTTGCCGATTGGTTTCAGAACACCTTGCATCGAAATTAACTATTTTTTGCCAGACATTCATTGTGGAACAAAAGTGATTTTCTCGGTGAGTTAAGCATTTTGAGTAATTTGCCGATTGGTTTCAGAAAGGCTTGCATCACAATTAACTATTTTTTGCCAGTCATTCATTGTGGAAAGAAAGTGATTTTCTCGGCAAGTTAAGCATTTTGAGTAATTTGCCGATTGGTTTCCGAACGCCTTGCATCGAAATTAACTATTTTTTGCCAGACATTCATTGTGGAACAAAAGTGATTTTCTCGGTGAGTTAAGCATTTTGAGTAATTTGCCGATTGGTTTCAGAACGGCTTGCATCACAATTAACTATTTTTTGCCAGACATTCATTGTGGAACAAAAGTGATTTTCTCGGCGAGTTAAGCATTTTGAGTAATTTGCCGATTGGTTTCAGAACTTCTTGCATTGAAATTTACTATTTTTTGCCAGACATTCATTGTGGAACAAAAGTGATTTTCTCGGCGAGTTAAGCATTTTGAGTAATTTGCCGATTGGTTTCAGAACGGCTTGCATCGAAATTAACTATTTTTTGCCGGACATTCATTATGGAACAAAAGTGATTTTCTCGGTGAGTTAAGCATTTTGAGTAATTTGCCGATTGGTTTCAGAACGGCTTGCATCACAATTAACTATTTTTTGCCAGACATTCATTGTGGAAAGAAAGTGTATTTCTCGGCGAGTTAAGCATTTTGAGTAATTTGCCGATTGGTTTCAGAACGTCTTGCATCAAAATGAACAAGTTTTTGCCAGCCATTCATTCTGGGGAAAAAGTGATTTTCTCGGCGAGTTAAGCATTTTGAGTAATTTGCCGATTGGTTTCAGAACGGCTTGCATTGAAATTTACTATTTTTTGCTAGACATTCATTGTGCAACAAAAGTGATTTTCTCGGTGAGTTAAGCATTTTGAGTAACTTGCCGATTGGTTTCAGAACGGCTTGCATCACAATTAACTATTTTTTGCCGGACATTCATTATGGAACAAAAGTGATTTTCTCGGTGAGTTAAGCATTTTGAGTAATTTGCCGATTGGTTTCAGAACGGCTTGCATCACAATTAACTATTTTTTGCCAGACATTCATTGTGGAAAGAAAGTGATTTTCTCGGCGAGTTAAGCATTTTGAGTAATTTGCCGATTGGTTTCAGAACGTCTTGCATCAAAATGAACAATTTTTTGCCAGCCATTCATTCTGGGGAAAAAGTGATTTTCTCGGCGAGTTAAGCATTTTGAGTAATTTGCCGATTGGTTTCAGAAGGGCTTGCATTGAAATTAACTATTTTTTGCGAACCATTCATTGTGGGGAACAAGTGATTTTCTCGGCTAGTTAATCATTTTGAGTAATTTGCCGATTGGTTTCAGAACGGCTTGCATCAAAATTAACTATTTTTTGCCAGACATTCATTGTGGAAATAAACTGATTTTCTCGGCGAGTTAAGCATTTTGAGTAATTTACCGATTGGTTTCAGTACGGCTTGCATCAAAATTAACTATTTTTTGCTAGATATTCATTGTGGAAAGAAAGTGATTTTCTCGGCGAGTTAAGCATTTTGAGTAATTTACCGATTGGTTTCAGAACGGCTTGCATTGGAATTTACTAATTTTTGCCAGACATTCATTGTGGAACAAAAGTGATTTTCTCGGCGAGTTAAGCATTTTGAGTTATTTTTCGATTGGTTTCAGAACGTCTTGCATTGAAATTTACTATTTTTTGCCAGGCATTCATTGTGGAACAAAAGGGATTTTCTCGGTGAGTTAAGCATTTTGAATAATTTGCCGATTGGTTTCAGAACGGCTTGCATCAAAATTAACTATTTTTTGCCAGACATTCATTGTGGAAAGAAAGTGATTTTTTCGGCGAGTTAAGCATTTTGAGTAATTTACCGATTGGTTTCAGAACGGCTTGCATCAAAATTAACTATTTTTTGCTAGATATTCATTGTGGAAAGAAAGTGATTTTCTCGGCGAGTTAAGCATTTTGAGTAATTTGCCGATTAGTTTCAGAACGGCTTGCATCACAATTAACTATTTTTTGCCAGGCATTCATTGTGGAACAAAAGTTATTTTCTCGGCGAGTTGAGCATTTTGAGTAATTTGCCGATTGGTTTCAGAACGGCTTGCATTGAAATTTACCATTTTTTGCCAGACATTCATTGTGGAAAGAAAGTGATTTTCTCGGCGAGTTAAGCATTTTGAGTCATTTGCCGATTTGTTTCAGAACGTCTTGCATTGAAATTAACTATTTTTTGCGAACCATTCATTGTGGAACAAAAGTGGTTTTCTCGGCGCGTTAAGCATTTTGAGTAATTTGCCGATTGGTTTCAGAATGTCTTGCATTGAAATTAACTATTTTTTGCCAACCATTCATTGTGGGAAAAAAGTAATTTTCTCGGCGAGTTAAGCATTTTGAGTAATTTGCCGATTGGTTTCAGAACATCTTGCATTGAAATTTACTATTTTTTGCCAGACATTCATTGTGGAACAAAAGTGATTTTCTCGGCGAGTTAAGCATTTTGAGTAAGTTGCCGATTGGTTTCAGAACGGCTTGCATTGAAATTTACCATTTTTTGCCAGACATTGATTGTGGGGAAAATGTGATTTTCTCGGAGACTTAAGCATTTTGAGTAATTTGCCGATTAGTTTCAGATCGGCTTCCATCACAATTAACTATTTTTTGCCAGACATTCATTGTGGAACAAAATGATTTTCTCGGCGAGTTAAGCATTTTGAGTAATTTGCCGATTGGTTTCAGAAAGTCTTGCATTGGAATTTACTATTTTTTGCCAGACATTCATTGTGGAACAGAAGTGATTTTCTCGGCGAGTTAAGCATTTTGAGTAATTTGCCGATTGGTTTCAGAACGTCTTGCATCAAAATGATCTATTTTTTCCCAGCCATTCATTTTGGAAAAAAAGTGATTTTCTCGGCGAGTTAAGCATTTTGAGTAATTTGCCGATTGGTTTCAGAACGCCTTGCATCGAAATTAACTATTTTTTTGCCAGACATTCATTGTGGAACAAAAGTGATTTTCTCGGTGAGTTTAGCATTTTCAGTAATTGGCCGATTGGTTTCAGAACGGCTTGCATCACAATTAACTATTTTTTGCCAGACATTCATTGTGGAAAGAAAGTGATTTTCTCGGCGAGTTAAGCATTTTGAGTAATTTGCCGATTGGTTTCAGAACGCCTTGCATCGAAATTAACTATTTTTTGCCAGACATTCATTGTGGAAATAAACTGATTTTCTCGGCGAGTTAAGCATTTTGAGTAATTTACCGATTGGTTTCAGAACGGCTTGCATTGAAATTTACTATTTTTTGCCAGACATTCATTGTGGAACAAAAGTGATTTTCTCGGCGAGTTAAGCATTTTGAGTAAGTTGCCGATTGGTTTCAGAACGGCTTGCATTGAAATTTACCATTTTTTGCCAGACATTCATTGTGGGGAAAATGTGATTTTCTCGGCGACTTAAGCGTTTTGAGTAATTTGCCGATTAGTTTCAGATCGGCTTCCATCACAATTAACTATTTTTTGCCAGACATTCATTGTGGAACAAAATGATTTTCTCGGCGAGTTAAGCATTTTGAGTAATTTGCCGATTGGTTTCAGAACGTCTTGCATTGAAATTTACTATTTTTTGCAAGACATTCATTGTGGAACAAAAGTGATTTTCTCGACGAGTTAAGCATTTTGAGTAATTTGCCGATTAGTTTCAGAACGGCTTGCATCACAATTAAGTATTTTTTGCCAGGCATTCATTGTGGAACAAAGTGATTTTCTCGGCGAGTTAAGCATTTTGAGTAATTTGCCATTGGTTTCAGAACGTCTTGCATTGAAATTTACTATTTTTTGCCAGACATTCATTGTGGAACAAAAGTGATTTTCTCGGCGAGTTAAGCATTTTGAGTAATTTGCCGATTAGTTTCAGAACGGCTTGCAGCACAATTAACTATTTTTTGCCAGGTATTCATTGTGGGAAAAAAGTGATTTTCTCGGCGAGTTAAGCATTTTGAGTAATTTGCCGATTGGTTTCAGAACGTCTTGCATTGAAATTTACTATTTTTTGCCAGACATTCGTTGTGGGAAAAAACTGATTTTCTCGCCGAGTTAAACATTTTGAGTAATTTGCCGATTGGTTTCAGAACGTCTTGCATTGAAATTTACTATTTTTTGCCAGACATTCATTGTGGAACAGAAGTGATTTTCTCGGCGAGTTAAGCATTTTGAGTAAGTTACCGATTGGTTTCAGAACGGTTTGCATTGGAATTTACTATTTTTTGCCAGACATTCATTGTGGAACAGAAGTGATTTTCTCGGCGAGTTAAGCATTTTGAGTAATTTGCCGATTGGTTTCAGAACGTCTTGCATCAAAATGATCTATTTTTTCCCAGCCATTCATTTTGGAAAAAAAGTGATTTTCTCGGCGAGTTAAGCATTTTGAGTAATTTGCCGATTGGCTTCAGAACGCCTTGCATCGAAATTAACTATTTTTTGCCAGACATTCATTGTGGAACAAAAGTGATTTTCTCGGTGAGTTTAGCATTTTCAGTAATTGGCCGATTGGTTTCAGAACGGCTTGCATCACAATTAACTATTTTTTGCCAGACATTCATTGTGGAAAGAAAGTGATTTTCTCGGCGAGTTAAGCATTTTGAGTAATTTGCCGATTGGTTTCAGAACGCCTTGCATCGAAATTAACTATTTTTTGCCAGACATTCATTGTGGAACAAAAGTGATTTTCTCGGTGAGTTAAGCATTTTGAGTAATTTGCCGATTGGTTTCAGAACGGCTTGCATCAAAATTAACTATTTTTTGCCAGACATTCATTGTGGAAATAAACTGATTTTCTCGGCGAGTTAAGCATTTTGAGTAATTTGCCGATTGGTTTCAGAACTTCTTGCATTGAAATTTACTATTTTTTGCCAGACATTCATTGTGGAACAAAAGTGCTTTTCTCGGCGAGTTAAGCATTTTGAGTAATTTGCCGATTGGTTTCAGAACTTCTTGCATTGAAATTTACTATTTTTTGCCAGACATTCATTGTGGAACAAAAGTGCTTTTCTCGGCGAGTTAAGCATTTTGAGTAATTTGCCGATCGGTTTCAGAACTTCTTGCATTGAAATTTACTATTTTTTGCCAGACATTCATTGTGGAACAAAAGTGATTTTCTCGGCGAGTTAAGCATTTTGAGTAATTTGCCGATTAGTTTCAGAACGGCTTGCAGCACAATTAACTATTTTTTGCCAGACATTCGTTGTGGGAAAAAACTGATTTTCTCGCCGAGTTAAACATTTTGAGTAATTTGCCGATTGGTTTCAGAACGTCTTGCATTGAAATTTACTATTTTTTGCCAGACATTCATTGTGGAACAGAAGTGATTTTCTCGGCGAGTTAAGCATTTTGAGTAAGTTACCGATTGGTTTCAGAACGGTTTGCATTGGAATTTACTATTTTTTGCCAGACATTCATTGTGGAACAGAAGTGATTTTCTCGGCGAGTTAAGCATTTTGAGTAATTTGCCGATTGGTTTCAGAACGTCTTGCATCAAAATGATCTATTTTTTCCCAGCCATTCATTTTGGAAAAAAAGTGATTTTCTCGGCGAGTTAAGCATTTTGAGTAATTTGCCGATTGGCTTCAGAACGCCTTGCATCGAAATTAACTATTTTTTGCCAGACATTCATTGTGGAACAAAAGTGATTTTCTCGGTGAGTTTAGCATTTTCAGTAATTGGCCGATTGGTTTCAGAACGGCTTGCATCACAATTAACTATTTTTTGCCAGACATTCATTGTGGAAAGAAAGTGATTTTCTCGGCGAGTTAAGCATTTTGAGTAATTTGCCGATTGGTTTCAGAACGCCTTGCATCGAAATTAACTATTTTTTGCCAGACATTCATTGTGGAACAAAAGTGATTTTCTCGGTGAGTTAAGCATTTTGAGTAATTTGCCGATTGGTTTCAGAACGGCTTGCATCAAAATTAACTATTTTTTGCCAGACATTCATTGTGGAAATAAACTGATTTTCTCGACGAGTTAAGCATTTTGAGTAATTTGCCGATTGGTTTCAGAACTTCTTGCATTGAAATTTACTATTTTTTGCCAGACATTCATTGTGGAACAAAAGTGCTTTTCTCGGCGAGTTAAGCATTTTGAGTAATTTGCCGATTGGTTTCAGAACTTCTTGCATTGAAATTTACTATTTTTTGCCAGACATTCATTGTGGAACAAAAGTGCTTTTCTCGGCGAGTTAAGCATTTTGAGTAATTTGCCGATTGGTTTCAGAACGGCTTGCATCGAAATTAACTATTTTTTGCCGGACATTCATTATGGAACAAAAGTGATTTTCTCGGTGAGTTAAGCATTTTGAGTAATTTGCCGATTGGTTTCAGAACGGCTTGCATCACAATTAACTATTTTTTGCCAGACATTCATTGTGGAAAGAAAGTGATTTTCTCGGCGAATTAAGCATTTTGAGTAATTTGCCGATTGGTTTCAGAACGTCTTGCATCAAAATGAACAATTTTTTGCCAGCCATTCATTCTGGGGAAAAAGTGATTTTCTCGGCGAGTTAAGCATTTTGAGTAATTTGCCGATTGGTTTCAGAACGGCTTGCATTGAAATTAACTATTTTTTTGCGAACCATTCATTGTGGGGAACAAGTGATTTTCTCGGCTAGTTAATCATTTGAGTAATTTGCCGATTGGTTTCAGAACGGCTTGCATCAAAATTAACTATTTTTTGCCAGACATTCATTGTGGAAATAAACTGATTTTCTCGGCGAGTTAAGCATTTTGAGTAATTTACCGATTGGTTTCAGTACGGCTTGCATCAAAATTAACTATTTTTTGCTAGATTTTCATTGTGGAAAGAAAGTGATTTTCTCGGCGAGTTAAGCATTTTGAGTAATGTACCGATTGGTTTCAGAACGGCTTGCATTGGAATTTACTAATTTTTGCCAGACATTCATTGTGGAACAAAAGTGATTTTCTCGGCGAGTTAAGCATTTTGAGTTATTTTTCGATTGGTTTCAGAACGTCTTGCATTGAAATTTACTATTTTTTGCCAGGCATTCATTGTGCAACAAAAGTGATTTTCTCGACGAGTTAAGCATTTTGAGTAATTTGCGGATTGGTTTCAGAACGGCTAACATTGAAATTAACTATTTTTTGCGAACCATTCATTGTGGGAAAAAGTGATTTTGTCCGCGAGTTAAGGATTTTGAGCAATTTGCCGATTGGTTTCAGAACGGCTTGCATCAAAATTAACTATTTTTTGCCAGACATTCATTGTGGAAATAAACTGATTTTGTCGGCGAGTTAAGCATTTTGAGTAATTTCCGATTGGTTTCAGAACGGCTTGCATTGAAATTTACTATTTTTTGCCAGACATTCATTGTGGAACAAAAGTGATTTTCTCGGCGAGTTAAGCATTTTGAGTAATTTGCCGATTGGTTTCAGAACGGCTTGCATCGAAATTTACTATTTTTTGCCAGACATTCATTGTGGAACAAAAGTGATTTTCTCGGCGAGTTAAGCATTTTGACTAATTTGCCGATTGGTTTCAGAACGGCTTGCATCGAAATTAACTATTTTTTGCCGGACATTCATTATGGAACAAAAGTGATTTTCTCGGTGAGTTAAGCATTTTGAGTAATTTGCCGATTGGTTTCAGAACGGCTTGCATCACAATTAACTATTTTTTGCCAGACATTCATTGTGGAAAGAAAGTGATTTTCTCGGCGAGTTAAGCATTTTGAGTAATTTGCCGATTGGTTTCAGAACGTCTTGCATCAAAATGAACAATTTTTTGCCAGCCATTCATTCTGGGGAAAAAGTGATTTTCTCGGCGAGTTAAGCATTTTGAGTAATTTGCCGATTGGTTTCAGAACGGCTTGCATTGAAATTAACTATTTTTTGCGAACCATTCATTGTGGGGAACAATTGATTTTCTCGGCTGGTTAATCATTATGAGTAATTTGCCGATTGGTTTCAGAACGGCTTGCATCAAAATTAACTATTTTTTGCCAGACATTCATTGCGGAAATAAACTGATTTTCTCGGCGAGTTAAGCATTTTGAGTAATTTACCGATTGGTTTCAGTACGGCTTGCACCAAAATTAACTATTTTTTGCTAGATATTCATTGTGGAAAGAAAGTGATTTTCTCGGCGAGTTAAGCATTTTGAGTAATTTACCGATTGGTTTCAGAACGGCTTGCATTGGAATTTACTAATTTTTGCCAGACATTCATTGTGGAACAAAAGTGATTTTCTCGGCGAGTTAAGCATTTTGAGTTATTTTTCGATTGGTTTCAGAACGTCTTGCATTGAAATTTACTATTTTTTGCCAGGCATTCATTGTGCAACAAAAGTGATTTTCTCGGCGAGTTAAGCATTTTGAGTAATTTGCCGGTTGGTTTCAGAACGTCTTGCATCAAAATGATCTATTTTTTCCCAGACTTTCATTTTGGAAAAAAAGTGATTTTCTCGGCGAGTTAAGCATTTTGAGTAATTTGCCGATTGGTTTCAGAACGCCTTGCATCGAAATTAACTATTTTTTGCCAGACATTCATTGTGGAACAAAAGTGATTTTCTCGGTGAGTTAAGCATTTTGAGTAATTTGCCGATTGGTTTCAGAACGGCTTGCATCACAATTAACTATTTTTTTGCCAGACATTCATTGTGGAACAAAAGTGATTTTCTCGGCGAGTTAAGCATTTTGAGTAATTTTCCGATTGGTTTCAGAACGGCTTGCATTGGAATTTACTATTTTTTGCCAGGCATTCATTGTGCAACAAAAGTGATTTTCTCGACGAGTTAAGCATTTTGAGTAATTTGCGGATTGGTTTCAGAACGGCTAACATTGAAATTAACTATTTTTTGCGAACCATTCATTGTGGGAAAAAGTGATTTTGTCCGCGAGTTAAGGATTTTGAGCAATTTGCCGATTGGTTTCAGAACGGCTTGCATCAAAATTAACTATTTTTTGCCAGACATTCATTGTGGAAATAAACTGATTTTGTCGGCGAGTTAAGCATTTTGAGTAATTTACCGATTGGTTTCAGAACGGCTTGCATTGAAATTTACTATTTTTTGCCAGACATTCATTGTGGAACAAAAGTGATTTTCTCGGCGAGTTAAGCATTTTGAGTAATTTGCCGATTGGTTTCAGAACGGCTTGCATCGAAATTAACTATTTTTTGCCAGACATTCATTGTGGAAAGAAAGTGATTTTCTCGGCGAGTTAAGCATTTTGAGTAATTTGCCGATTGGTTTCAGAACGTCTTGCATCAAAATGAACAATTTTTTGCCAGCCATTCATTCTGGGGAAAAAGTGATTTTCTCGGCGAGTTAAGCATTTTGAGTAATTTGCCGATTGGTTTCACAACGGCTTGCATTGAAATTAACTATTTTTTGCGAACCATTCATTGTGGGGAACAAGTGATTTTCTCGGCTAGTTAATCATTTTGAGTAATTTGCCGATTGGTTTCAGAACGGCTTGCATCAAAATTAACTATTTTTTGCCAGACATTCATTGTGGAAATAAATTGATTTTCTCGGCGAGTTAAGCATTTTGAGTAATTTACCGATTGGTTTCAGAACGGCTTGCATCAAAATTAACTATTTTTTGCTAGATATTCATTGTGGAAAGAAAGTGATTTTCTCGGCGAGGTAAGCATTTTGAGTAATTTGCCGATTGGTTTCAGAACGGCTTGTATCAAAATTAACTATTTTTTGCCAGACATTCATTGTGGAAATAAACTGATTTTGTCGGCGAGTTAAGCATTTTGAGTAATTTACCGATTGGTTTCAGAACGGCTTGCATTGAAATTTACTATTTTTTGCCAGACATTCATTGTGGAACAAAAGTGATTTTCTCGGCGAGTTAAGCATTTTGAGTAATTTGCCGATTGGTTTCCGAACGGCTTGCATCGAAATTTACTATTTTTTGCCAGACATTCATTGTGGAACAAAAGTGATTTTCTCGGCGAGTTAAGCATTTTGAGTAATTTGCCGATTGGTTTCAGAACGGCTTGCATCACAATTAACTATTTTTTGCCAGACATTCATTGTGGAAAGAAAGCGATTTTCTCGGCGAGTTAAGCATTTTGAGTAATTTGCCGATTGGTTTCAGAACGTCTTGCATCAAAATGAACAATTTTTTGCCAGCCATTCATTCTGGGGAAAAAGTGATTTTCTCGGCGAGTTAAGCATTTTGAGTAATTTGCCGATTGGTTTCAGAACGGCTTGCATTGAAATTAACTATTTTTTGCGAACCATTCATTGTGGGGAACAATTGATTTTCTCGGCTAGTTAATCATTATGAGTAATTTGCCGATTGGTTTCAGAACGGCTTGCATCAAAATTAACTATTTTTTGCCAGACATTCATTGCGGAAATAAACTGATTTTCTCGGCGAGTTAAGCATTTTGAGTAATTTACCGATTGGTTTCAGTACGGCTTGCACCAAAATTAACTATTTTTTGCTAGATATTCATTGTGGAAAGAAAGTGATTTTCTCGGCGAGTTAAGCATTTTGAGTAATTTACCGATTGGTTTCAGAACGGCTTGCATTGGAATTTACTAATTTTTGCCAGACATTCATTGTGGAACAAAAGTGATTTTCTCGGCGAGTTAAGCATTTTGAGTTATTTTTCGATTGGTTTCAGAACGTCTTGCATTGAAATTTACTATTTTTTGCCAGGCATTCATTGTGCAACAAAAGTGATTTTCTCGGCGAGTTAAGCATTTTGAGTAATTTGCCGGTTGGTTTCAGAACGTCTTGCATCAAAATGATCTATTTTTTCCCAGACTTTCATTTTGGAAAAAAAGTGATTTTCTCGGCGAGTTAAGCATTTTGAGTAATTTGCCGATTGGTTTCAGAACGGCTTGCATTGGAATTTACTAATTTTTGCCAGACATTCATTGTGGAACAAAAGTGATTTTCTCGGCGAGTTAAGCATTTTGAGTTATTTTTCGATTGGTTTCAGAACGTCTTGCATTGAAATTTACTATTTTTTGCCAGGCATTCATTGTGCAACAAAAGTGATTTTCTCGGCGAGTTAAGCATTTTGAGTAATTTGCCGGTTGGTTTCAGAACGTCTTGCATCAAAATGATCTATTTTTTCCCAGACTTTCATTTTGGAAAAAAAGTGATTTTCTCGGCGAGTTAAGCATTTTGAGTAATTTGCCGATTGGTTTCAGAACGCCTTGCATCGAAATTAACTATTTTTTGCCAGACGTTCATTGTGGAACAAAAGTGATTTTCTCGGTGAGTTAAGCATTTTGAGTAATTTGCCGATTGGTTTCAGAACGGCTTGCATCAAAATTAACTATTTTTTGCCAGACATTCATTGTGGAAATAAACTGATTTTCTCGGCGAGTTAAGCATTTTGAGTAATTTGCCGATTGGTTTCAGAACTTCTTGCATTGAAATTTACTATTTTTTGCCAGACATTCATTGTGGAACAAAAGTGCTTTTCTCGGCGAGTTAAGCATTTTGAGTAATTTGCCGATTGGTTTCAGAACGGCTTGCATCGAAATTAACTATTTTTTGCCGGACATTCATTATGGAACAAAAGTGATTTTCTCGGTGAGTTAAGCATTTTGAGTAATTTGCCGATTGGTTTCAGAACGGCTTGCATCACAATTAACTATTTTTTGCCAGACATTCATTGCGGAAATAAACTGATTTTCTCGGCGAGTTAAGCATTTTGAGTAATTTACCGATTGGTTTCAGTACGGCTTGCACCAAAATTAACTATTTTTTGCTAGATATTCATTGTGGAAAGAAAGTGATTTTCTCGGCGAGTTAAGCATTTTGAGTAATTTACCGATTGGTTTCAGAACGGCTTGCATTGGAATTTACTAATTTTTGCCAGACATTCATTGTGGAACAAAAGTGATTTTCTCGGCGAGTTAAGCATTTTGAGTTATTTTTCGATTGGTTTCAGAACGTCTTGCATTGAAATTTACTATTTTTTGCCAGGCATTCATTGTGCAACAAAAGTGATTTTCTCGGCGAGTTAAGCATTTTGAGTAATTTGCCGGTTGGTTTCAGAACGTCTTGCATCAAAATGATCTATTTTTTCCCAGACTTTCATTTTGGAAAAAAAGTGATTTTCTCGGCGAGTTAAGCATTTTGAGTAATTTGCCGATTGGTTTCAGAACGCCTTGCATCGAAATTAACTATTTTTTGCCAGACGTTCATTGTGGAACAAAAGTGATTTTCTCGGTGAGTTAAGCATTTTGAGTAATTTGCCGATTGGTTTCAGAACGGCTTGCATCAAAATTAACTATTTTTTGCCAGACATTCATTGTGGAAATAAACTGATTTTCTCGGCGAGTTAAGCATTTTGAGTAATTTGCCGATTGGTTTCAGAACTTCTTGCATTGAAATTTACTATTTTTTGCCAGACATTCATTGTGGAACAAAAGTGCTTTTCTCGGCGAGTTAAGCATTTTGAGTAATTTGCCGATTGGTTTCAGAACGGCTTGCATCGAAATTAACTATTTTTTGCCGGACATTCATTATGGAACAAAAGTGATTTTCTCGGTGAGTTAAGCATTTTGAGTAATTTGCCGATTGGTTTCAGAACGGCTTGCATCACAATTAACTATTTTTTGCCAGACATTCATTGTGGAAAGAAAGTGATTTTCTCGGCGAGTTAAGCATTTTGAGTAATTTGCCGATTGGTTTCAGAACGTCTTGCATCAAAATGAACAATTTTTTGCCAGCCATTCATTCTGGGGAAAAAGTGATTTTCTCGGCGAGTTAAGCATTTTGAGTAATTTGCCGATTGGTTTCAGAACGGCTTGCATTGAAATTAACTATTTTTTTGCGAACCATTCATTGTGGGGAACAAGTGATTTTCTCGGCTAGTTAATCATTTGAGTAATTTGCCGATTGGTTTCAGAACGGCTTGCATCAAAATTAACTATTTTTTGCCAGACATTCATTGTGGAAATAAACTGATTTTCTCGGCGAGTTAAGCATTTTGAGTAATTTACCGATTGGTTTCAGTACGGCTTGCATCAAAATTAACTATTTTTTGCTAGATTTTCATTGTGGAAAGAAAGTGATTTTCTCGGCGAGTTAAGCATTTTGAGTAATGTACCGATTGGTTTCAGAACGGCTTGCATTGGAATTTACTAATTTTTGCCAGACATTCATTGTGGAACAAAAGTGATTTTCTCGGCGAGTTAAGCATTTTGAGTTATTTTTCGATTGGTTTCAGAACGTCTTGCATTGAAATTTACTATTTTTTGCCAGGCATTCATTGTGCAACAAAAGTGATTTTCTCGGCGAGTTTAGCATTTTGAGTAATTTGCCGATTGGTTTCAGAACACCTTGCATCAAAATTAACTATTTTTTGCCAGACATTCATTGTGGAACAAAAGTGATTTTCTCGGTGAGTTAAGCATTTTGAGTAATTTGCCGATTGGTTTCAGAACGGCTTGCATCACAATTAACTATTTTTTGCCAGTCATTCATTGTGGAAAGGAAGTGATTTTCTCGGCGAGTTAAGCATTTTGAGTAATTTGCCGATTGGTTTCAGAACGCCTTGCATCGAAATTAACTATTTTTTGCCAGACATTCATTGTGGAACAAAAGCGATTTTCTCGGTGAGTTAAGCAATTTGAGTAATTTGCCGATTGGTTTCAGTACGGCTTGCATCACAATTAACTATTTTTTGCCAGGCATTCATTGTGGAACAAAAGTGATTTTCTCGGCGAGTTAAGCATTTTGAGTAATTTGCCGATTGGTTTCAGAACTTCTTGCATTGAAATTTACTATTTTTTGCCAGACATTCATTGTGGAACAAAAGTGATTTTCTCGGCGAGTTAAGCATTTTGAGTAATTTGCCGATTGGTTTCAGAACGGCTTGCATCGAAATTAACTATTTTTTGCCGGACATTCATTATGGAACAAAAGTGATTTTCTCGGTGAGTTAAGCATTTTGAGTAATTTGCCGATTGGTTTCAGAACGGCTTGCATCACAATTAACTATTTTTTGCCAGACATTCATTGTGGAAAGAAAGTGATTTTCTCGGCGAGTTAAGCATTTTGAGTAATTTGCCGATTGGTTTCAGAACGTCTTGCATCAAAATGAACAATTTTTTGCCAGCCATTCATTCTGGGGAAAAAGTGATTTTCTCGGCGAGTTAAGCATTTTGAGTAATTTGCCGATTGGTTTCAGAACGGCTTGCATTGAAATTAACTATTTTTTGCGAACCATTCATTGTGGGGAACAAGTGATTTTCTCGGCTAGTTAATCATTATGAGTAATTTGCCGATTGGTTTCAGAACGGCTTGCATCAAAAGTAACTATTTTTTGCCAGACATTCATTGTGGAAATAAACTGATTTTCTCGGCGAGTTAAGCATTTTGAGTAATTTACCGATTGGTTTCAGTACGGATTGCATCAAAATTAACTATTTTTTGCTAGATATTCATTGTGGAAAGAAAGTGATTTTCTCGGCGAGTTAAGCATTTTGAGTAATTTACCGATTGGTTTCAGAACGGCTTGCATTGGAATTTACTAATTTTTGCCAGACATTCATTGTGGAACAAAAGTGATTTTCTCGGCGAGTTAAGCATTTTGAGTTATTTTTCGATTGGTTTCAGAACGTCTTGCATTGAAATTTACTATTTTTTGCCAGGCATTCATTGTGCAACAAAAGTGATTTCCTCGGCGAGTTAAGCATTTTGAGTAATTTGCCGGTTGGTTTCAGAACGTCTTGCATCAAAATGATCTATTTTTTCCCAGACTTTCATTTTGGAAAAAAAGTGATTTTCTGGGCGAGTTAAACATTTTGAGTAATTTGCCGATTGGTTTCAGAACGCCTTGCATCGAAATTAACTATTTTTTGCCAGACATTCATTGTGGAACAAAAGTGATTTTCTCGGTGAGTTAAGCATTTTGAGTAATTTGCCGATTGGTTTCAGAACGGCTTGCATCACAATTAACTATTTTTTTGCCAGACATTCATTGTGGAACAAAAGTGATTTTCTCGGCGAGTTAAGCATTTTGAGTAATTTTCCGATTGGTTTCAGAACGGCTTGCATTGGAATTTACTATTTTTTGCCAGGCATTCATTGTGCAACAAAAGTGATTTTCTCGACGAGTTAAGCATTTTGAGTAATTTGCGGATTGGTTTCAGAACGGCTAACATTGAAATTAACTATTTTTTGCGAACCATTCATTGTGGGAAAAAGTGATTTTGTCCGCGAGTTAAGGATTTTGAGCAATTTGCCGATTGGTTTCAGAACGGCTTGCATCAAAATTAACTATTTTTTGCCAGACATTCATTGTGGAAATAAACTGATTTTGTCGGCGAGTTAAGCATTTTGAGTAATTTACCGATTGGTTTCAGAACGGCTTGCATTGAAATTTATTATTTTTTGCCAGACATTCATTGTGGAACAAAAGTGATTTTCTCGGCGAGTTAAGCATTTTGAGTAATTTGCCGATTGGTTTCAGAACGGCTTGCATCGAAATTAACTATTTTTTGCCGGACATTCATTATGGAACAAAAGTGATTTTCTCGGTGAGTTAAGCATTTTGAGTAATTTGCCGATTGGTTTCAGAACGGCTTGCATTGAAATTAACTATTTTTTGCGAACCATTCATTGTGGGGAACAATTGATTTTCTCGGCTGGTTAATCATTATGAGTAATTTGCCGATTGGTTTCAGAACGGCTTGCATCAAAATGAACTATTTTTTGCCAGACATTCATTGCGGAAATAAACTGATTTTCTCGGCGAGTTAAGCATTTTGAGTAATTTACCGATTGGTTTCAGTACGGCTTGCACCAAAATTAACTATTTTTTGCTAGATATTCATTGTGGAAAGAAAGTGATTTTCTCGGCGAGTTAAGCATTTTGAGTAATTTACCGATTGGTTTCAGAACGGCTTGCATTGGAATTTACTAATTTTTGCCAGACATTCATTGTGGAACAAAAGTGATCTTCTCGGCGAGTTAAGCATTTTGAGTTATTTTTCGATTGGTTTCAGAACGTCTTGCATTGAAATTTACTATTTTTTGCCAGGCATTCATTGTGCAACAAAAGTGATTTTCTCGGCGAGTTAAGCATTTTGAGTAATTTGCCGGTTGGTTTCAGAACGTCTTGCATCAAAATGATCTATTTTTTCCCAGACTTTCATTTTGGAAAAAAAGTGATTTTCTCGGCGAGTTAAGCATTTTGAGTAATTTGCCGATTGGTTTCAGAACGCCTTGCATCGAAATTAACTATTTTTTGCCAGACATTCATTGTGGAACAAAAGTGATTTTCTCGGTGAGTTAAGCATTTTGAGTAATTTGCCGATTGGTTTCAGAACGGCTTGCATTGGAATTTACTAATTTTTGCCAGACATTCATTGTGGAACAAAAGTGATTTTCTCGGCGAGTTAAGCATTTTGAGTTATTTTTCGATTGGTTTCAGAACGTCTTGCATTGAAATTTACTATTTTTTGCCAGGCATTCATTGTGCAACAAAAGTGATTTTCTCGGCGAGTTAAGCATTTTGTGTAATTTGCCGGTTGGTTTCAGAACGTCTTGCATCAAAATGATCTATTTTTTCCCAGACATTCATTTTGGAAAAAAAGTGATTTTCTCGGCGAGTTTAGCATTTTGAGTAATTTGCCGATTGGTTTCAGAACACCTTGCATCAAAATTAACTATTTTTTGCCAGACATTCATTGTGGAACAAAAGTGATTTTCTCGGTGAGTTAAGCATTTTGAGTAATTTGCCGATTGGTTTCAGAACGGCTTGCATCACAATTAACTATTTTTTGCCAGTCATTCATTGTGGAAAGGAAGTGATTTTCTCGGCGAGTTAAGCATTTTGAGTAATTTGCCGATTGGTTTCAGAACGCCTTGCATCGAAATTAACTATTTTTTGCCAGACATTCATTGTGGAACAAAAGCGATTTTCTCGGTGAGTTAAGCAATTTGAGTAATTTGCCGATTGGTTTCAGTACGGCTTGCATCACAATTAACTATTTTTTGCCAGGCATTCATTGTGGAACAAAAGTGATTTTCTCGGCGAGTTAAGCATTTTGAGTAATTTGCCGATTGGTTTCAGAACTTCTTGCATTGAAATTTACTATTTTTTGCCAGACATTCATTGTGGAACAAAAGTGATTTTCTCGGCGAGTTAAGCATTTTGAGTAATTTACCGATTGGTTTCAGAACGGCTTGCATTGAAATTTACTATTTTTTGCCAGACATTCATTGTGGAACAAAAGTGATTTTCTCGGCGAGTTAAGCATTTTGAGTAATTTGCCGATTGGTTTCCGAACGGCTTGCATCGAAATTTACTATTTTTTGCCAGACATTCATTGTGGAACAAAAGTGATTTTCTCGGCGAGTTAAGCATTTTGAGTAATTTGCCGATTGGTTTCAGAACGGCTTGCATCACAATTAACTATTTTTTGCCAGACATTCATTGTGGAAAGAAAGTGATTTTCTCGGCGAGTTAAGCATTTTGAGTAATTTGCCGATTGGTTTCAGAACGTCTTGCATCAAAATGAACAATTTTTTGCCAGCCATTCATTCTGGGGAAAAAGTGATTTTCTCGGCGAGTTAAGCATTTTGAGTAATTTGCCGATTGGTTTCAGAACGGCTTGCATTGAAATTAACTATTTTTTGCGAACCATTCATTGTGGGGAACAATTGATTTTCTCGGCTAGTTAATCATTATGAGTAATTTGCCGATTGGTTTCAGAACGGCTTGCATCAAAATTAACTATTTTTTGCCAGACATTCATTGCGGAAATAAACTGATTTTCTCGGCGAGTTAAGCATTTTGAGTAATTTACCGATTGGTTTCAGTACGGCTTGCACCAAAATTAACTATTTTTTGCTAGATATTCATTGTGGAAAGAAAGTGATTTTCTCGGCGAGTTAAGCATTTTGAGTAATTTACCGATTGGTTTCAGAACGGCTTGCATTGGAATTTACTAATTTTTGCCAGACATTCATTGTGGAACAAAAGTGATTTTCTCGGCGAGTTAAGCATTTTGAGTTATTTTTCGATTGGTTTCAGAACGTCTTGCATTGAAATTTACTATTTTTTGCCAGGCATTCATTGTGCAACAAAAGTGATTTTCTCGGCGAGTTAAGCATTTTGAGTAATTTGCCGGTTGGTTTCAGAACGTCTTGCATCAAAATGATCTATTTTTTCCCAGACTTTCATTTTGGAAAAAAAGTGATTTTCTCGGCGAGTTAAGCATTTTGAGTAATTTGCCGATTGGTTTCAGAACGCCTTGCATCGAAATTAACTATTTTTTGCCAGACGTTCATTGTGGAACAAAAGTGATTTTCTCGGTGAGTTAAGCATTTTGAGTAATTTGCCGATTGGTTTCAGAACGGCTTGCATCAAAATTAACTATTTTTTGCCAGACATTCATTGTGGAAATAAACTGATTTTCTCGGCGAGTTAAGCATTTTCAGTAATTTGCCGATTGGTTTCAGAACTTCTTGCATTGAAATTTACTATTTTTTGCCAGACATTCATTGTGGAACAAAAGTGCTTTTCTCGGCGAGTTAAGCATTTTGAGTAATTTGCCGATTGGTTTCAGAACTTCTTGCATTGAAATTTACTATTTTTTGCCAGACATTCATTGTGGAACAAAAGTGCTTTTCTCGGCGAGTTAAGCATTTTGAGTAATTTGCCGATTGGTTTCAGAACGGCTTGCATTGAAATTTACTATTTTTTGCCAGACATTCATTGTGGAACAAAAGTGCTTTTCTCGGCGAGTTAAGCATTTTGAGTAATTTGCCGATTGGTTTCAGAACGGCTTGCATCGAAATTAACTATTTTTTGCCGGACATTCATTATGGAACAAAAGTGATTTTCTCGGTGAGTTAAGCATTTTGAGTAATTTGCCGATTGGTTTCAGAACGGCTTGCATCACAATTAACTATTTTTTGCCAGACATTCATTGTGGAAAGAAAGTGATTTTCTCGGCGAGTTAAGCATTTTGAGTAATTTGCCGATTGGTTTCAGAACGTCTTGCATCAAAATGAACAATTTTTTGCCAGCCATTCATTCTGGGGAAAAAGTGATTTTCTCGGCGAGTTAAGCATTTTGAGTAATTTGCCGATTGGTTTCAGAACGGCTTGCATTGAAATTAACTATTTTTTTGCGAACCATTCATTGTGGGGAACAAGTGATTTTCTCGGCTAGTTAATCATTTGAGTAATTTGCCGATTGGTTTCAGAACGGCTTGCATCAAAATTAACTATTTTTTGCCAGACATTCATTGTGGAAATAAACTGATTTTCTCGGCGAGTTAAGCATTTTGAGTAATTTACCGATTGGTTTCAGTACGGCTTGCATCAAAATTAACTATTTTTTGCTAGATTTTCATTGTGGAAAGAAAGTGATTTTCTCGGCGAGTTAAGCATTTTGAGTAATGTACCGATTGGTTTCAGAACGGCTTGCATTGGAATTTACTAATTTTTGCCAGACATTCATTGTGGAACAAAAGTGATTTTCTCGGCGAGTTAAGCATTTTGAGTTATTTTTCGATTGGTTTCAGAACGTCTTGCATTGAAATTTACTATTTTTTGCCAGGCATTCATTGTGCAACAAAAGTGATTTTCTCGGCGAGTTAAGCATTTTGTGTAATTTGCCGGTTGGTTTCAGAACGTCTTGCATCAAAATGATCTATTTTTTCCCAGACATTCATTTTGGAAAAAAAGTGATTTTCTCGGCGAGTTTAGCATTTTGAGTAATTTGCCGATTGGTTTCAGAACACCTTGCATCAAAATTAACTATTTTTTGCCAGACATTCATTGTGGAACAAAAGTGATTTTCTCGGTGAGTTAAGCATTTTGAGTAATTTGCCGATTGGTTTCAGAACGGCTTGCATCACAATTAACTATTTTTTGCCAGTCATTCATTGTGGAAAGGAAGTGATTTTCTCGGCGAGTTAAGCATTTTGAGTAATTTGCCGATTGGTTTCAGAACGCCTTGCATCGAAATTAACTATTTTTTGCCAGACATTCATTGTGGAACAAAAGCGATTTTCTCGGTGAGTTAAGCAATTTGAGTAATTTGCCGATTGGTTTCAGTACGGCTTGCATCACAATTAACTATTTTTTGCCAGGCATTCATTGTGGAACAAAAGTGATTTTCTCGGCGAGTTAAGCATTTTGAGTAATTTGCCGATTGGTTTCAGAACTTCTTGCATTGAAATTTACTATTTTTTGCCAGACATTCATTGTGGAACAAAAGTGATTTTCTCGGCGAGTTAAGCATTTTGAGTAATTTGCCGATTGGTTTCAGAACGGCTTGCATCGAAATTAACTATTTTTTGCCGGACATTCATTATGGAACAAAAGTGATTTTCTCGGTGAGTTAAGCATTTTGAGTAATTTGCCGATTGGTTTCAGAACGGCTTGCATCACAATTAACTATTTTTTCCCAGACATTCATTGTGGAAAGAAAGTGATTTTCTCGGCGAGTTAAGCATTTTGAGTAATTTGCCGATTGGTTTCAGAACGTCTTGCATCAAAATGAACAATTTTTTGCCAGCCATTCATTCTGGGGAAAAAGTGATTTTCTCGGCGAGTTAAGCATTTTGAGTAATTTGCCGATTGGTTTCAGAACGGTTTGCATTGAAATTAACTATTTTTTGCGAACCATTCATTGTGGGGAACAAGTGATTTTCTCGGCTAGTTAATCATTATGAGTAATTTGCCGATTGGTTTCAGAACGGCTTGCATCAAAAGTAACTATTTTTTGCCAGACATTCATTGTGGAAATAAACTGATTTTCTCGGCGAGTTAAGCATTTTGAGTAATTTACCGATTGGTTTCAGTACGGATTGCATCAAAATTAACTATTTTTTGCTAGATATTCATTGTGGAAAGAAAGTGATTTTCTCGGCGAGTTAAGCATTTTGAGTAATTTACCGATTGGTTTCAGAACGGCTTGCATTGGAATTTACTAATTTTTGCCAGACATTCATTGTGGAACAAAAGTGATTTTCTCGGCGAGTTAAGCATTTTGAGTTATTTTTCGATTGGTTTCAGAACGTCTTGCATTGAAATTTACTATTTTTTGCCAGGCATTCATTGTGCAACAAAAGTGATTTCCTCGGCGAGTTAAGCATTTTGAGTAATTTGCCGGTTGGTTTCAGAACGTCTTGCATCAAAATGATCTATTTTTTCCCAGACTTTCATTTTGGAAAAAAAGTGATTTTCTGGGCGAGTTAAACATTTTGAGTAATTTGCCGATTGGTTTCAGAACGCCTTGCATCGAAATTAACTATTTTTTGCCAGACATTCATTGTGGAACAAAAGTGATTTTCTCGGTGAGTTAAGCATTTTGAGTAATTTGCCGATTGGTTTCAGAACGGCTTGCATCACAATTAACTATTTTTTTGCCAGACATTCATTGTGGAACAAAAGTGATTTTCTCGGCGAGTTAAGCATTTTGAGTAATTTTCCGATTGGTTTCAGAACGGCTTGCATTGGAATTTACTATTTTTTGCCAGGCATTCATTGTGCAACAAAAGTGATTTTCTCGACGAGTTAAGCATTTTGAGTAATTTGCGGATTGGTTTCAGAACGGCTAACATTGAAATTAACTATTTTTTGCGAACCATTCATTGTGGGAAAAAGTGATTTTGTCCGCGAGTTAAGGATTTTGAGCAATTTGCCGATTGGTTTCAGAACGGCTTGCATCAAAATTAACTATTTTTTGCCAGACATTCATTGTGGAAATAAACTGATTTTGTCGGCGAGTTAAGCATTTTGAGTAATTTACCGATTGGTTTCAGAACGGCTTGCATTGAAATTTACTATTTTTTGCCAGACATTCATTGTGGAACAAAAGTGATTTTCTCCGCGAGTTAAGCATTTTGAGTAATTTGCCGATTGGTTTCAGAACGGCTTGCATCGAAATTAACTATTTTTTGCCGGACATTCATTATGGAACAAAAGTGATTTTCTCGGTGAGTTAAGCATTTTGAGTAATTTGCCGATTCGTTTCAGAACGGCTTGCATCACAATTAACTATTTTTTGCCAGACATTCATTGTGGAAAGAAAGTGATTTTCTCGGCGAGTTAAGCATTTTGAGTAATTTGCCGATTGGTTTCAGAACGTCTTGCATCAAAATGAACAATTTTTTGCCAGCCATTCATTCTGGGGAAAAAGTGATTTTCTCGGCGAGTTAAGCATTTTGAGTAATTTGCCGATTGGTTTCAGAACGGCTTGCATTGAAATTAACTATTTTTTGCGAACCATTCATTGTGGGGAACAATTGATTTTCTCGGCTGGTTAATCATTATGAGTAATTTGCCGATTGGTTTCAGAACGGCTTGCATCAAAATTAACTATTTTTTGCCAGACATTCATTGCGGAAATAAACTGATTTTCTCGGCGAGTTAAGCATTTTGAGTAATTTACCGATTGGTTTCAGTACGGCTTGCACCAAAATTAACTATTTTTTGCTAGATATTCATTGTGGAAAGAAAGTGATTTTCTCGGCGAGTTAAGCATTTTGAGTAATTTACCGATTGGTTTCAGAACGGCTTGCATTGGAATTTACTAATTTTTGCCAGACATTCATTGTGGAACAAAAGTGATTTTCTCGGCGAGTTAAGCATTTTGAGTTATTTTTCGATTGGTTTCAGAACGTCTTGCATTGAAATTTACTATTTTTTGCCAGGCATTCATTGTGCAACAAAAGTGATTTTCTCGGCGAGTTAAGCATTTTGAGTAATTTGCCGGTTGGTTTCAGAACGTCTTGCATCAAAATGATCTATTTTTTCCCAGACTTTCATTTTGGAAAAAAAGTGATTTTCTCGGCGAGTTAAGCATTTTGAGTAATTTGCCGATTGGTTTCAGAACGCCTTGCATCGAAATTAACTATTTTTTGCCAGACATTCATTGTGGAACAAAAGTGATTTTCTCGGTGAGTTAAGCATTTTGAGTTATTTTTCGATTGGTTTCAGAACGTCTTGCATTGAAATTTACTATTTTTTGCCAGGCATTCATTGTGCAACAAAAGTGATTTTCTCGGCGAGTTAAGCATTTTGTGTAATTTGCCGGTTGGTTTCAGAACGTCTTGCATCAAAATGATCTATTTTTTCCCAGACATTCATTTTGGAAAAAAAGTGATTTTCTCGGCGAGTTTAGCATTTTGAGTAATTTGCCGATTGGTTTCAGAACACCTTGCATCAAAATTAACTATTTTTTGCCAGACATTCATTGTGGAACAAAAGTGATTTTCTCGGTGAGTTAAGCATTTTGAGTAATTTGCCGATTGGTTTCAGAACGGCTTGCATCACAATTAACTATTTTTTGCCAGTCATTCATTGTGGAAAGGAAGTGATTTTCTCGGCGAGTTAAGCATTTTGAGTAATTTGCCGATTGGTTTCAGAACGCCTTGCATCGAAATTAACTATTTTTTGCCAGACATTCATTGTGGAACAAAAGCGATTTTCTCGGTGAGTTAAGCAATTTGAGTAATTTGCCGATTGGTTTCAGTACGGCTTGCATCACAATTAACTATTTTTTGCCAGGCATTCATTGTGGAACAAAAGTGATTTTCTCGGCGAGTTAAGCATTTTGAGTAATTTGCCGATTGGTTTCAGAACTTCTTGCATTGAAATTTACTATTTTTTGCCAGACATTCATTGTGGAACAAAAGTGATTTTCTCGGCGAGTTAAGCATTTTGAGTAATTTACCGATTGGTTTCAGAACGGCTTGCATTGAAATTTACTATTTTTTGCCAGACATTCATTGTGGAACAAAAGTGATTTTCTCGGCGAGTTAAGCATTTTGAGTAATTTGCCGATTGGTTTCCGAACGGCTTGCATCGAAATTTACTATTTTTTGCCAGACATTCATTGTGGAACAAAAGTGATTTTCTCGGCGAGTTAAGCATTTTGAGTAATTTGCCGATTGGTTTCAGAACGGCTTGCATCACAATTAACTATTTTTTGCCAGACATTCATTGTGGAAAGAAAGTGATTTTCTCGGCGAGTTAAGCATTTTGAGTAATTTGCCGATTGGTTTCAGAACGTCTTGCATCAAAATGAACAATTTTTTGCCAGCCATTCATTCTGGGGAAAAAGTGATTTTCTCGGCGAGTTAAGCATTTTGAGTAATTTGCCGATTGGTTTCAGAACGGCTTGCATTGAAATTAACTATTTTTTGCGAACCATTCATTGTGGGGAACAATTGATTTTCTCGGCTAGTTAATCATTATGAGTAATTTGCCGATTGGTTTCAGAACGGCTTGCATCAAAATTAACTATTTTTTGCCAGACATTCATTGCGGAAATAAACTGATTTTCTCGGCGAGTTAAGCATTTTGAGTAATTTACCGATTGGTTTCAGTACGGCTTGCACCAAAATTAACTATTTTTTGCTAGATATTCATTGTGGAAAGAAAGTGATTTTCTCGGCGAGTTAAGCATTTTGAGTAATTTACCGATTGGTTTCAGAACGGCTTGCATTGGAATTTACTAATTTTTGCCAGACATTCATTGTGGAACAAAAGTGATTTTCTCGGCGAGTTAAGCATTTTGAGTTATTTTTCGATTGGTTTCAGAACGTCTTGCATTGAAATTTACTATTTTTTGCCAGGCATTCATTGTGCAACAAAAGTGATTTTCTCGGCGAGTTAAGCATTTTGAGTAATTTGCCGGTTGGTTTCAGAACGTCTTGCATCAAAATGATC
Organism: Scyliorhinus torazame; assembly: GCF_047496885.1. Lineage (NCBI taxonomy): Eukaryota > Metazoa > Chordata > Chondrichthyes > Carcharhiniformes > Scyliorhinidae > Scyliorhinus > Scyliorhinus torazame. The sequence goes on from NC_092722.1 coordinate 94,049,245, forward strand.
TATTTTTTCCCAGACTTTCATTTTGGAAAAAAAGTGATTTTCTCGGCGAGTTAAGCATTTTGAGTAATTTGCCGATTGGTTTCAGAACGCCTTGCATCGAAATTAACTATTTTTTGCCAGACGTTCATTGTGGAACAAAAGTGATTTTCTCGGTGAGTTAAGCATTTTGAGTAATTTGCCGATTGGTTTCAGAACGGCTTGCATCAAAATTAACTATTTTTTGCCAGACATTCATTGTGGAAATAAACTGATTTTCTCGGCGAGTTAAGCATTTTCAGTAATTTGCCGATTGGTTTCAGAACTTCTTGCATTGAAATTTACTATTTTTTGCCAGACATTCATTGTGGAACAAAAGTGCTTTTCTCGGCGAGTTAAGCATTTTGAGTAATTTGCCGATTGGTTTCAGAACTTCTTGCATTGAAATTTACTATTTTTTGCCAGACATTCATTGTGGAACAAAAGTGCTTTTCTCGGCGAGTTAAGCATTTTGAGTAATTTGCCGATTGGTTTCAGAACGGCTTGCATTGAAATTTACTATTTTTTGCCAGACATTCATTGTGGAACAAAAGTGCTTTTCTCGGCGAGTTAAGCATTTTGAGTAATTTGCCGATTGGTTTCAGAACGGCTTGCATCGAAATTAACTATTTTTTGCCGGACATTCATTATGGAACAAAAGTGATTTTCTCGGTGAGTTAAGCATTTTGAGTAATTTGCCGATTGGTTTCAGAACGGCTTGCATCACAATTAACTATTTTTTGCCAGACATTCATTGTGGAAAGAAAGTGATTTTCTCGGCGAGTTAAGCATTTTGAGTAATTTGCCGATTGGTTTCAGAACGTCTTGCATCAAAATGAACAATTTTTTGCCAGCCATTCATTCTGGGGAAAAAGTGATTTTCTCGGCGAGTTAAGCATTTTGAGTAATTTGCCGATTGGTTTCAGAACGGCTTGCATTGAAATTAACTATTTTTTTGCGAACCATTCATTGTGGGGAACAAGTGATTTTCTCGGCTAGTTAATCATTTGAGTAATTTGCCGATTGGTTTCAGAACGGCTTGCATCAAAATTAACTATTTTTTGCCAGACATTCATTGTGGAAATAAACTGATTTTCTCGGCGAGTTAAGCATTTTGAGTAATTTACCGATTGGTTTCAGTACGGCTTGCATCAAAATTAACTATTTTTTGCTAGATTTTCATTGTGGAAAGAAAGTGATTTTCTCGGCGAGTTAAGCATTTTGAGTAATGTACCGATTGGTTTCAGAACGGCTTGCATTGGAATTTACTAATTTTTGCCAGACATTCATTGTGGAACAAAAGTGATTTTCTCGGCGAGTTAAGCATTTTGAGTTATTTTTCGATTGGTTTCAGAACGTCTTGCATTGAAATTTACTATTTTTTGCCAGGCATTCATTGTGCAACAAAAGTGATTTTCTCGGCGAGTTAAGCATTTTGTGTAATTTGCCGGTTGGTTTCAGAACGTCTTGCATCAAAATGATCTATTTTTTCCCAGACATTCATTTTGGAAAAAAAGTGATTTTCTCGGCGAGTTTAGCATTTTGAGTAATTTGCCGATTGGTTTCAGAACACCTTGCATCAAAATTAACTATTTTTTGCCAGACATTCATTGTGGAACAAAAGTGATTTTCTCGGTGAGTTAAGCATTTTGAGTAATTTGCCGATTGGTTTCAGAACGGCTTGCATCACAATTAACTATTTTTTGCCAGTCATTCATTGTGGAAAGGAAGTGATTTTCTCGGCGAGTTAAGCATTTTGAGTAATTTGCCGATTGGTTTCAGAACGCCTTGCATCGAAATTAACTATTTTTTGCCAGACATTCATTGTGGAACAAAAGCGATTTTCTCGGTGAGTTAAGCAATTTGAGTAATTTGCCGATTGGTTTCAGTACGGCTTGCATCACAATTAACTATTTTTTGCCAGGCATTCATTGTGGAACAAAAGTGATTTTCTCGGCGAGTTAAGCATTTTGAGTAATTTGCCGATTGGTTTCAGAACTTCTTGCATTGAAATTTACTATTTTTTGCCAGACATTCATTGTGGAACAAAAGTGATTTTCTCGGCGAGTTAAGCATTTTGAGTAATTTGCCGATTGGTTTCAGAACGGCTTGCATCGAAATTAACTATTTTTTGCCGGACATTCATTATGGAACAAAAGTGATTTTCTCGGTGAGTTAAGCATTTTGAGTAATTTGCCGATTGGTTTCAGAACGGCTTGCATCACAATTAACTATTTTTTCCCAGACATTCATTGTGGAAAGAAAGTGATTTTCTCGGCGAGTTAAGCATTTTGAGTAATTTGCCGATTGGTTTCAGAACGTCTTGCATCAAAATGAACAATTTTTTGCCAGCCATTCATTCTGGGGAAAAAGTGATTTTCTCGGCGAGTTAAGCATTTTGAGTAATTTGCCGATTGGTTTCAGAACGGTTTGCATTGAAATTAACTATTTTTTGCGAACCATTCATTGTGGGGAACAAGTGATTTTCTCGGCTAGTTAATCATTATGAGTAATTTGCCGATTGGTTTCAGAACGGCTTGCATCAAAAGTAACTATTTTTTGCCAGACATTCATTGTGGAAATAAACTGATTTTCTCGGCGAGTTAAGCATTTTGAGTAATTTACCGATTGGTTTCAGTACGGATTGCATCAAAATTAACTATTTTTTGCTAGATATTCATTGTGGAAAGAAAGTGATTTTCTCGGCGAGTTAAGCATTTTGAGTAATTTACCGATTGGTTTCAGAACGGCTTGCATTGGAATTTACTAATTTTTGCCAGACATTCATTGTGGAACAAAAGTGATTTTCTCGGCGAGTTAAGCATTTTGAGTTATTTTTCGATTGGTTTCAGAACGTCTTGCATTGAAATTTACTATTTTTTGCCAGGCATTCATTGTGCAACAAAAGTGATTTCCTCGGCGAGTTAAGCATTTTGAGTAATTTGCCGGTTGGTTTCAGAACGTCTTGCATCAAAATGATCTATTTTTTCCCAGACTTTCATTTTGGAAAAAAAGTGATTTTCTGGGCGAGTTAAACATTTTGAGTAATTTGCCGATTGGTTTCAGAACGCCTTGCATCGAAATTAACTATTTTTTGCCAGACATTCATTGTGGAACAAAAGTGATTTTCTCGGTGAGTTAAGCATTTTGAGTAATTTGCCGATTGGTTTCAGAACGGCTTGCATCACAATTAACTATTTTTTTGCCAGACATTCATTGTGGAACAAAAGTGATTTTCTCGGCGAGTTAAGCATTTTGAGTAATTTTCCGATTGGTTTCAGAACGGCTTGCATTGGAATTTACTATTTTTTGCCAGGCATTCATTGTGCAACAAAAGTGATTTTCTCGACGAGTTAAGCATTTTGAGTAATTTGCGGATTGGTTTCAGAACGGCTAACATTGAAATTAACTATTTTTTGCGAACCATTCATTGTGGGAAAAAGTGATTTTGTCCGCGAGTTAAGGATTTTGAGCAATTTGCCGATTGGTTTCAGAACGGCTTGCATCAAAATTAACTATTTTTTGCCAGACATTCATTGTGGAAATAAACTGATTTTGTCGGCGAGTTAAGCATTTTGAGTAATTTACCGATTGGTTTCAGAACGGCTTGCATTGAAATTTACTATTTTTTGCCAGACATTCATTGTGGAACAAAAGTGATTTTCTCCGCGAGTTAAGCATTTTGAGTAATTTGCCGATTGGTTTCAGAACGGCTTGCATCGAAATTAACTATTTTTTGCCGGACATTCATTATGGAACAAAAGTGATTTTCTCGGTGAGTTAAGCATTTTGAGTAATTTGCCGATTCGTTTCAGAACGGCTTGCATCACAATTAACTATTTTTTGCCAGACATTCATTGTGGAAAGAAAGTGATTTTCTCGGCGAGTTAAGCATTTTGAGTAATTTGCCGATTGGTTTCAGAACGTCTTGCATCAAAATGAACAATTTTTTGCCAGCCATTCATTCTGGGGAAAAAGTGATTTTCTCGGCGAGTTAAGCATTTTGAGTAATTTGCCGATTGGTTTCAGAACGGCTTGCATTGAAATTAACTATTTTTTGCGAACCATTCATTGTGGGGAACAATTGATTTTCTCGGCTGGTTAATCATTATGAGTAATTTGCCGATTGGTTTCAGAACGGCTTGCATCAAAATTAACTATTTTTTGCCAGACATTCATTGCGGAAATAAACTGATTTTCTCGGCGAGTTAAGCATTTTGAGTAATTTACCGATTGGTTTCAGTACGGCTTGCACCAAAATTAACTATTTTTTGCTAGATATTCATTGTGGAAAGAAAGTGATTTTCTCGGCGAGTTAAGCATTTTGAGTAATTTACCGATTGGTTTCAGAACGGCTTGCATTGGAATTTACTAATTTTTGCCAGACATTCATTGTGGAACAAAAGTGATTTTCTCGGCGAGTTAAGCATTTTGAGTTATTTTTCGATTGGTTTCAGAACGTCTTGCATTGAAATTTACTATTTTTTGCCAGGCATTCATTGTGCAACAAAAGTGATTTTCTCGGCGAGTTAAGCATTTTGAGTAATTTGCCGGTTGGTTTCAGAACGTCTTGCATCAAAATGATCTATTTTTTCCCAGACTTTCATTTTGGAAAAAAAGTGATTTTCTCGGCGAGTTAAGCATTTTGAGTAATTTGCCGATTGGTTTCAGAACGCCTTGCATCGAAATTAACTATTTTTTGCCAGACATTCATTGTGGAACAAAAGTGATTTTCTCGGTGAGTTAAGCATTTTGAGTAATTTGCCGATTGGTTTCAGAACGGCTTGCATTGGAATTTACTAATTTTTGCCAGACATTCATTGTGGAACAAAAGTGATTTTCTCGGCGAGTTAAGCATTTTGAGTTATTTTTCGATTGGTTTCAGAACGTCTTGCATTGAAATTTACTATTTTTTGCCAGGCATTCATTGTGCAACAAAAGTGATTTTCTCGGCGAGTTAAGCATTTTGTGTAATTTGCCGGTTGGTTTCAGAACGTCTTGCATCAAAATGATCTATTTTTTCCCAGACATTCATTTTGGAAAAAAAGTGATTTTCTCGGCGAGTTTAGCATTTTGAGTAATTTGCCGATTGGTTTCAGAACACCTTGCATCAAAATTAACTATTTTTTGCCAGACATTCATTGTGGAACAAAAGTGATTTTCTCGGTGAGTTAAGCATTTTGAGTAATTTGCCGATTGGTTTCAGAACGGCTTGCATCACAATTAACTATTTTTTGCCAGTCATTCATTGTGGAAAGGAAGTGATTTTCTCGGCGAGTTAAGCATTTTGAGTAATTTGCCGATTGGTTTCAGAACGCCTTGCATCGAAATTAACTATTTTTTGCCAGACATTCATTGTGGAACAAAAGCGATTTTCTCGGTGAGTTAAGCAATTTGAGTAATTTGCCGATTGGTTTCAGTACGGCTTGCATCACAATTAACTATTTTTTGCCAGGCATTCATTGTGGAACAAAAGTGATTTTCTCGGCGAGTTAAGCATTTTGAGTAATTTGCCGATTGGTTTCAGAACTTCTTGCATTGAAATTTACTATTTTTTGCCAGACATTCATTGTGGAACAAAAGTGATTTTCTCGGCGAGTTAAGCATTTTGAGTAATTTGCCGATTGGTTTCAGAACGGCTTGCATCGAAATTAACTATTTTTTGCCGGACATTCATTATGGAACAAAAGTGATTTTCTCGGTGAGTTAAGCATTTTGAGTAATTTGCCGTTTGGTTTCAGAACGGCTTGCATCACAATTAACTATTTTTTGCCAGACATTCATTGTGGAAAGAAAGTGATTTTCTCGGCGAGTTAAGCATTTTGAGTAATTTGCCGATTGGTTTCAGAACGTCTTGCATCAAAATGAACAATTTTTTGCCAGCCATTCATTCTGGGGAAAAAGTGATTTTCTCGGCGAGTTAAGCATTTTGAGTAATTTGCCGATTGGTTTCAGAACGGCTTGCATTGAAATTAACTATTTTTTGCGAACCATTCATTGTGGGGAACAAGTGATTTTCTCGGCTAGTTAATCATTATGAGTAATTTGCCGATTGGTTTCAGAACGGCTTGCATCAAAATTAACTATTTTTTGCCAGACATTCATTGCGGAAATAAACTGATTTTCTCGGCGAGTTAAGCATTTTGAGTAATTTACCGATTGGTTTCAGTACGGCTTGCACCAAAATTAACTATTTTTTGCTAGATATTCATTGTGGAAAGAAAGTGATTTTCTCGGCGAGTTAAGCATTTTGAGTAATTTACCGATTGGTTTCAGAACGGCTTGCATTGGAATTTACTAATTTTTGCCAGACATTCATTGTGGAACAAAAGTGATTTTCTCGGCGAGTTAAGCATTTTGAGTTATTTTTCGATTGGTTTCAGAACGTCTTGCATTGAAATTTACTATTTTTTGCCAGGCATTCATTGTGCAACAAAAGTGATTTTCTCGGCGAGTTAAGCATTTTGAGTAATTTGCCGGTTGGTTTCAGAACGTCTTGCATCAAAATGATCTATTTTTTCCCAGACTTTCATTTTGGAAAAAAAGTGATTTTCTCGGCGAGTTAAGCATTTTGAGTAATTTGCCGATTGGTTTCAGAACGCCTTGCATCGAAATTAACTATTTTTTGCCAGACGTTCATTGTGGAACAAAAGTGATTTTCTCGGTGAGTTAAGCATTTTGAGTAATTTGCCGATTGGTTTCAGAACGGCTTGCATCAAAATTAACTATTTTTTGCCAGACATTCATTGTGGAAATAAACTGATTTTCTCGGCGAGTTAAGCATTTTCAGTAATTTGCCGATTGGTTTCAGAACTTCTTGCATTGAAATTTACTATTTTTTGCCAGACATTCATTGTGGAACAAAAGTGCTTTTCTCGGCGAGTTAAGCATTTTGAGTAATTTGCCGATTGGTTTCAGAACTTCTTGCATTGAAATTTACTATTTTTTGCCAGACATTCATTGTGGAACAAAAGTGCTTTTCTCGGCGAGTTAAGCATTTTGAGTAATTTGCCGATTGGTTTCAGAACGGCTTGCATTGAAATTTACTATTTTTTGCCAGACATTCATTGTGGAACAAAAGTGCTTTTCTCGGCGAGTTAAGCATTTTGAGTAATTTGCCGATTGGTTTCAGAACGGCTTGCATCGAAATTAACTATTTTTTGCCGGACATTCATTATGGAACAAAAGTGATTTTCTCGGTGAGTTAAGCATTTTGAGTAATTTGCCGATTGGTTTCAGAACGGCTTGCATCACAATTAACTATTTTTTGCCAGACATTCATTGTGGAAAGAAAGTGATTTTCTCGGCGAGTTAAGCATTTTGAGTAATTTGCCGATTGGTTTCAGAACGTCTTGCATCAAAATGAACAATTTTTTGCCAGCCATTCATTCTGGGGAAAAAGTGATTTTCTCGGCGAGTTAAGCATTTTGAGTAATTTGCCGATTGGTTTCAGAACGGCTTGCATTGAAATTAACTATTTTTTTGCGAACCATTCATTGTGGGGAACAAGTGATTTTCTCGGCTAGTTAATCATTTGAGTAATTTGCCGATTGGTTTCAGAACGGCTTGCATCAAAATTAACTATTTTTGGCCAGACATTCATTGTGGAAATAAACTGATTTTCTCGGCGAGTTAAGCATTTTGAGTAATTTACCGATTGGTTTCAGTACGGCTTGCATCAAAATTAACTATTTTTTGCTAGATTTTCATTGTGGAAAGAAAGTGATTTTCTCGGCGAGTTAAGCATTTTGAGTAATGTACCGATTGGTTTCAGAACGGCTTGCATTGGAATTTACTAATTTTTGCCAGACATTCATTGTGGAACAAAAGTGATTTTCTCGGCGAGTTAAGCATTTTGAGTTATTTTTCGATTGGTTTCAGAACGTCTTGCATTGAAATTTACTATTTTTTGCCAGGCATTCATTGTGCAACAAAAGTGATTTTCTCGGCGAGTTAAGCATTTTGTGTAATTTGCCGGTTGGTTTCAGAACGTCTTGCATCAAAATGATCTATTTTTTCCCAGACATTCATTTTGGAAAAAAAGTGATTTTCTCGGCGAGTTTAGCATTTTGAGTAATTTGCCGATTGGTTTCAGAACACCTTGCATCAAAATTAACTATTTTTTGCCAGACATTCATTGTGGAACAAAAGTGATTTTCTCGGTGAGTTAAGCATTTTGAGTAATTTGCCGATTGGTTTCAGAACGGCTTGCATCACAATTAACTATTTTTTGCCAGTCATTCATTGTGGAAAGGAAGTGATTTTCTCGGCGAGTTAAGCATTTTGAGTAATTTGCCGATTGGTTTCAGAACGCCTTGCATCGAAATTAACTATTTTTTGCCAGACATTCATTGTGGAACAAAAGCGATTTTCTCGGTGAGTTAAGCAATTTGAGTAATTTGCCGATTGGTTTCAGTACGGCTTGCATCACAATTAACTATTTTTTGCCAGGCATTCATTGTGGAACAAAAGTGATTTTCTCGGCGAGTTAAGCATTTTGAGTAATTTGCCGATTGGTTTCAGAACTTCTTGCATTGAAATTTACTATTTTTTGCCAGACATTCATTGTGGAACAAAAGTGATTTTCTCGGCGAGTTAAGCATTTTGAGTAATTTGCCGATTGGTTTCAGAACGGCTTGCATCGAAATTAACTATTTTTTGCCGGACATTCATTATGGAACAAAAGTGATTTTCTCGGTGAGTTAAGCATTTTGAGTAATTTGCCGATTGGTTTCAGAACGGCTTGCATCACAATTAACTATTTTTTCCCAGACATTCATTGTGGAAAGAAAGTGATTTTCTCGGCGAGTTAAGCATTTTGAGTAATTTGCCGATTGGTTTCAGAACGTCTTGCATCAAAATGAACAATTTTTTGCCAGCCATTCATTCTGGGGAAAAAGTGATTTTCTCGGCGAGTTAAGCATTTTGAGTAATTTGCCGATTGGTTTCAGAACGGTTTGCATTGAAATTAACTATTTTTTGCGAACCATTCATTGTGGGGAACAAGTGATTTTCTCGGCTAGTTAATCATTATGAGTAATTTGCCGATTGGTTTCAGAACGGCTTGCATCAAAAGTAACTATTTTTTGCCAGACATTCATTGTGGAAATAAACTGATTTTCTCGGCGAGTTAAGCATTTTGAGTAATTTACCGATTGGTTTCAGTACGGATTGCATCAAAATTAACTATTTTTTGCTAGATATTCATTGTGGAAAGAAAGTGATTTTCTCGGCGAGTTAAGCATTTTGAGTAATTTACCGATTGGTTTCAGAACGGCTTGCATTGGAATTTACTAATTTTTGCCAGACATTCATTGTGGAACAAAAGTGATTTTCTCGGCGAGTTAAGCATTTTGAGTTATTTTTCGATTGGTTTCAGAACGTCTTGCATTGAAATTTACTATTTTTTGCCAGGCATTCATTGTGCAACAAAAGTGATTTCCTCGGCGAGTTAAGCATTTTGAGTAATTTGCCGGTTGGTTTCAGAACGTCTTGCATCAAAATGATCTATTTTTTCCCAGACTTTCATTTTGGAAAAAAAGTGATTTTCTGGGCGAGTTAAACATTTTGAGTAATTTGCCGATTGGTTTCAGAACGCCTTGCATCGAAATTAACTATTTTTTGCCAGACATTCATTGTGGAACAAAAGTGATTTTCTCGGTGAGTTAAGCATTTTGAGTAATTTGCCGATTGGTTTCAGAACGGCTTGCATCACAATTAACTATTTTTTTGCCAGACATTCATTGTGGAACAAAAGTGATTTTCTCGGCGAGTTAAGCATTTTGAGTAATTTTCCGATTGGTTTCAGAACGGCTTGCATTGGAATTTACTATTTTTTGCCAGGCATTCATTGTGCAACAAAAGTGATTTTCTCGACGAGTTAAGCATTTTGAGTAATTTGCGGATTGGTTTCAGAACGGCTAACATTGAAATTAACTATTTTTTGCGAACCATTCATTGTGGGAAAAAGTGATTTTGTCCGCGAGTTAAGGATTTTGAGCAATTTGCCGATTGGTTTCAGAACGGCTTGCATCAAAATTAACTATTTTTTGCCAGACATTCATTGTGGAAATAAACTGATTTTGTCGGCGAGTTAAGCATTTTGAGTAATTTACCGATTGGTTTCAGAACGGCTTGCATTGAAATTTACTATTTTTTGCCAGACATTCATTGTGGAACAAAAGTGATTTTCTCCGCGAGTTAAGCATTTTGAGTAATTTGCCGATTGGTTTCAGAACGGCTTGCATCGAAATTAACTATTTTTTGCCGGACATTCATTATGGAACAAAAGTGATTTTCTCGGTGAGTTAAGCATTTTGAGTAATTTGCCGATTCGTTTCAGAACGGCTTGCATCACAATTAACTATTTTTTGCCAGACATTCATTGTGGAAAGAAAGTGATTTTCTCGGCGAGTTAAGCATTTTGAGTAATTTGCCGATTGGTTTCAGAACGTCTTGCATCAAAATGAACAATTTTTTGCCAGCCATTCATTCTGGGGAAAAAGTGATTTTCTCGGCGAGTTAAGCATTTTGAGTAATTTGCCGATTGGTTTCAGAACGGCTTGCATTGAAATTAACTATTTTTTGCGAACCATTCATTGTGGGGAACAATTGATTTTCTCGGCTGGTTAATCATTATGAGTAATTTGCCGATTGGTTTCAGAACGGCTTGCATCAAAATTAACTATTTTTTGCCAGACATTCATTGCGGAAATAAACTGATTTTCTCGGCGAGTTAAGCATTTTGAGTAATTTACCGATTGGTTTCAGTACGGCTTGCACCAAAATTAACTATTTTTTGCTAGATATTCATTGTGGAAAGAAAGTGATTTTCTCGGCGAGTTAAGCATTTTGAGTAATTTACCGATTGGTTTCAGAACGGCTTGCATTGGAATTTACTAATTTTTGCCAGACATTCATTGTGGAACAAAAGTGATTTTCTCGGCGAGTTAAGCATTTTGAGTTATTTTTCGATTGGTTTCAGAACGTCTTGCATTGAAATTTACTATTTTTTGCCAGGCATTCATTGTGCAACAAAAGTGATTTTCTCGGCGAGTTAAGCATTTTGAGTAATTTGCCGGTTGGTTTCAGAACGTCTTGCATCAAAATGATCTATTTTTTCCCAGACTTTCATTTTGGAAAAAAAGTGATTTTCTCGGCGAGTTAAGCATTTTGAGTAATTTGCCGATTGGTTTCAGAACGCCTTGCATCGAAATTAACTATTTTTTGCCAGACATTCATTGTGGAACAAAAGTGATTTTCTCGGTGAGTTAAGCATTTTGAGTAATTTGCCGATTGGTTTCAGAACGGCTTGCATTGGAATTTACTAATTTTTGCCAGACATTCATTGTGGAACAAAAGTGATTTTCTCGGCGAGTTAAGCATTTTGAGTTATTTTTCGATTGGTTTCAGAACGTCTTGCATTGAAATTTACTATTTTTTGCCAGGCATTCATTGTGCAACAAAAGTGATTTTCTCGGCGAGTTAAGCATTTTGTGTAATTTGCCGGTTGGTTTCAGAACGTCTTGCATCAAAATGATCTATTTTTTCCCAGACATTCATTTTGGAAAAAAAGTGATTTTCTCGGCGAGTTTAGCATTTTGAGTAATTTGCCGATTGGTTTCAGAACACCTTGCATCAAAATTAACTATTTTTTGCCAGACATTCATTGTGGAACAAAAGTGATTTTCTCGGTGAGTTAAGCATTTTGAGTAATTTGCCGATTGGTTTCAGAACGGCTTGCATCACAATTAACTATTTTTTGCCAGTCATTCATTGTGGAAAGGAAGTGATTTTCTCGGCGAGTTAAGCATTTTGAGTAATTTGCCGATTGGTTTCAGAACGCCTTGCATCGAAATTAACTATTTTTTGCCAGACATTCATTGTGGAACAAAAGCGATTTTCTCGGTGAGTTAAGCAATTTGAGTAATTTGCCGATTGGTTTCAGTACGGCTTGCATCACAATTAACTATTTTTTGCCAGGCATTCATTGTGGAACAAAAGTGATTTTCTCGGCGAGTTAAGCATTTTGAGTAATTTGCCGATTGGTTTCAGAACTTCTTGCATTGAAATTTACTATTTTTTGCCAGACATTCATTGTGGAACAAAAGTGATTTTCTCGGCGAGTTAAGCATTTTGAGTAATTTGCCGATTGGTTTCAGAACGGCTTGCATCGAAATTAACTATTTTTTGCCGGACATTCATTATGGAACAAAAGTGATTTTCTCGGTGAGTTAAGCATTTTGAGTAATTTGCCGTTTGGTTTCAGAACGGCTTGCATCACAATTAACTATTTTTTGCCAGACATTCATTGTGGAAAGAAAGTGATTTTCTCGGCGAGTTAAGCATTTTGAGTAATTTGCCGATTGGTTTCAGAACGTCTTGCATCAAAATGAACAATTTTTTGCCAGCCATTCATTCTGGGGAAAAAGTGATTTTCTCGGCGAGTTAAGCATTTTGAGTAATTTGCCGATTGGTTTCAGAACGGCTTGCATTGAAATTAACTATTTTTTGCGAACCATTCATTGTGGGGAACAAGTGATTTTCTCGGCTAGTTAATCATTATGAGTAATTTGCCGATTGGTTTCAGAACGGCTTGCATCAAAAGTAACTATTTTTTGCCAGACATTCATTGTGGAAATAAACTGATTTTCTCGGCGAGTTAAGCATTTTGAGTAATTTACCGATTGGTTTCAGTACGGATTGCATCAAAATTAACTATTTTTTGCTAGATATTCATTGTGGAAAGAAAGTGATTTTCTCGGCGAGTTAAGCATTTTGAGTAATTTACCGATTGGTTTCAGAACGGCTTGCATTGGAATTTACTAATTTTTGCCAGACATTCATTGTGGAACAAAAGTGATTTTCTCGGCGAGTTAAGCATTTTGAGTTATTTTTCGATTGGTTTCAGAACGTCTTGCATTGAAATTTACTATTTTTTGCCAGGCATTCATTGTGCAACAAAAGTGATTTCCTCGGCGAGTTAAGCATTTTGAGTAATTTGCCGGTTGGTTTCAGAACGTCTTGCATCAAAATGATCTATTTTTTCCCAGACTTTCATTTTGGAAAAAAAGTGATTTTCTGGGCGAGTTAAACATTTTGAGTAATTTGCCGATTGGTTTCAGAACGCCTTGCATCGAAATTAACTATTTTTTGCCAGACATTCATTGTGGAACAAAAGTGATTTTCTCGGTGAGTTAAGCATTTTGAGTAATTTGCCGATTGGTTTCAGAACGGCTTGCATCACAATTAACTATTTTTTTGCCAGACATTCATTGTGGAACAAAAGTGATTTTCTCGGCGAGTTAAGCATTTTGAGTAATTTTCCGATTGGTTTCAGAACGGCTTGCATTGGAATTTACTATTTTTTGCCAGGCATTCATTGTGCAACAAAAGTGATTTTCTCGACGAGTTAAGCATTTTGAGTAATTTGCGGATTGGTTTCAGAACGGCTAACATTGAAATTAACTATTTTTTGCGAACCATTCATTGTGGGAAAAAGTGATTTTGTCCGCGAGTTAAGGATTTTGAGCAATTTGCCGATTGGTTTCAGAACGGCTTGCATCAAAATTAACTATTTTTTGCCAGACATTCATTGTGGAAATAAACTGATTTTGTCGGCGAGTTAAGCATTTTGAGTAATTTACCGATTGGTTTCAGAACGGCTTGCATTGAAATTTACTATTTTTTGCCAGACATTCATTGTGGAACAAAAGTGATTTTCTCGGCGAGTTAAGCATTTTGAGTAATTTGCCGATTGGTTTCAGAACGGCTTGCATCGAAATTAACTATTTTTTGCCGGACATTCATTATGGAACAAAAGTGATTTTCTCGGTGAGTTAAGCATTTTGAGTAATTTGCCGATTCGTTTCAGAACGGCTTGCATCACAATTAACTATTTTTTGCCAGACATTCATTGTGGAAAGAAAGTGATTTTCTCGGCGAGTTAAGCATTTTGAGTAATTTGCCGATTGGTTTCAGAACGTCTTGCATCAAAATGAACAATTTTTTGCCAGCCATTCATTCTGGGGAAAAAGTGATTTTCTCGGCGAGTTAAGCATTTTGAGTAATTTGCCGATTGGTTTCAGAACGGCTTGCATTGAAATTAACTATTTTTTGCGAACCATTCATTGTGGGGAACAATTGATTTTCTCGGCTGGTTAATCATTATGAGTAATTTGCCGATTGGTTTCAGAACGGCTTGCATCAAAATTAACTATTTTTTGCCAGACATTCATTGCGGAAATAAACTGATTTTCTCGGCGAGTTAAGCATTTTGAGTAATTTACCGATTGGTTTCAGTACGGCTTGCACCAAAATTAACTATTTTTTGCTAGATATTCATTGTGGAAAGAAAGTGATTTTCTCGGCGAGTTAAGCATTTTGAGTAATTTACCGATTGGTTTCAGAACGGCTTGCATTGGAATTTACTAATTTTTGCCAGACATTCATTGTGGAACAAAAGTGATTTTCTCGGCGAGTTAAGCATTTTGAGTTATTTTTCGATTGGTTTCAGAACGTCTTGCATTGAAATTTACTATTTTTTGCCAGGCATTCATTGTGCAACAAAAGTGATTTCCTCGGCGAGTTAAGCATTTTGAGTAATTTGCCGGTTGGTTTCAGAACGTCTTGCATCAAAATGATCTATTTTTTCCCAGACTTTCATTTTGGAAAAAAAGTGATTTTCTGGGCGAGTTAAACATTTTGAGTAATTTGCCGATTGGTTTCAGAACGCCTTGCATCGAAATTAACTATTTTTTGCCAGACATTCATTGTGGAACAAAAGTGATTTTCTCGGTGAGTTAAGCATTTTGAGTAATTTGCCGATTGGTTTCAGAACGGCTTGCATCACAATTAACTATTTTTTTGCCAGACATTCATTGTGGAACAAAAGTGATTTTCTCGGCGAGTTAAGCATTTTGAGTAATTTTCCGATTGGTTTCAGAACGGCTTGCATTGGAATTTACTATTTTTTGCCAGGCATTCATTGTGCAACAAAAGTGATTTTCTCGACGAGTTAAGCATTTTGAGTAATTTGCGGATTGGTTTCAGAACGGCTAACATTGAAATTAACTATTTTTTGCGAACCATTCATTGTGGGAAAAAGTGATTTTGTCCGCGAGTTAAGGATTTTGAGCAATTTGCCGATTGGTTTCAGAACGGCTTGCATCAAAATTAACTATTTTTTGCCAGACATTCATTGTGGAAATAAACTGATTTTGTCGGCGAGTTAAGCATTTTGAGTAATTTACCGATTGGTTTCAGAACGGCTTGCATTGAAATTTACTATTTTTTGCCAGACATTCATTGTGGAACAAAAGTGATTTTCTCGGCGAGTTAAGCATTTTGAGTAATTTGCCGATTGGTTTCAGAACGGCTTGCATCGAAATTAACTATTTTTTGCCGGACATTCATTATGGAACAAAAGTGATTTTCTCGGTGAGTTAAGCATTTTGAGTAATTTGCCGATTCGTTTCAGAACGGCTTGCATCACAATTAACTATTTTTTGCCAGACATTCATTGTGGAAAGAAAGTGATTTTCTCGGCGAGTTAAGCATTTTGAGTAATTTGCCGATTGGTTTCAGAACGTCTTGCATCAAAATGAACAATTTTTTGCCAGCCATTCATTCTGGGGAAAAAGTGATTTTCTCGGCGAGTTAAGCATTTTGAGTAATTTGCCGATTGGTTTCAGAACGGCTTGCATTGAAATTAACTATTTTTTGCGAACCATTCATTGTGGGGAACAATTGATTTTCTCGGCTGGTTAATCATTATGAGTAATTTGCCGATTGGTTTCAGAACGGCTTGCATCAAAATTAACTATTTTTTGCCAGACATTCATTGCGGAAATAAACTGATTTTCTCGGCGAGTTAAGCATTTTGAGTAATTTACCGATTGGTTTCAGTACGGCTTGCACCAAAATTAACTATTTTTTGCTAGATATTCATTGTGGAAAGAAAGTGATTTTCTCGGCGAGTTAAGCATTTTGAGTAATTTACCGATTGGTTTCAGAACGGCTTGCATTGGAATTTACTAATTTTTGCCAGACATTCATTGTGGAACAAAAGTGATTTTCTCGGCGAGTTAAGCATTTTGAGTTATTTTTCGATTGGTTTCAGAACGTCTTGCATTGAAATTTACTATTTTTTGCCAGGCATTCATTGTGCAACAAAAGTGATTTTCTCGGCGAGTTAAGCATTTTGAGTAATTTGCCGGTTGGTTTCAGAACGTCTTGCATCAAAATGATCTATTTTTTCCCAGACTTTCATTTTGGAAAAAAAGTGATTTTCTCGGCGAGTTAAGCATTTTGAGTAATTTGCCGATTGGTTTCAGAACGCCTTGCATCGAAATTAACTATTTTTTGCCAGACATTCATTGTGGAACAAAAGTGATTTTCTCGGTGAGTTAAGCATTTTGAGTAATTTGCCGATTGGTTTCAGAACGGCTTGCATCACAATTAACTATTTTTTTGCCAGACATTCATTGTGGAACAAAAGTGATTTTCTCGGCGAGTTAAGCATTTTGAGTAATTTTCCGATTGGTTTCAGAACGGCTTGCATTGGAATTTACTATTTTTTGCCAGGCATTCATTGTGCAACAAAAGTGATTTTCTCGACGAGTTAAGCATTTTGAGTAATTTGCGGATTGGTTTCAGAACGGCTAACATTGAAATTAACTATTTTTTGCGAACCATTCATTGTGGGAAAAAGTGATTTTGTCCGCGAGTTAAGGATTTTGAGCAATTTGCCGATTGGTTTCAGAACGGCTTGCATCAAAATTAACTATTTTTTGCCAGACATTCATTGTGGAAATAAACTGATTTTGTCGGCGAGTTAAGCATTTTGAGTAATTTACCGATTGGTTTCAGAACGGCTTGCATTGAAATTTACTATTTTTTGCCAGACATTCATTGTGGAACAAAAGTGATTTTCTCGGCGAGTTAAGCATTTTGAGTAATTTGCCGATTGGTTTCAGAACGGCTTGCATCGAAATTAACTATTTTTTGCCAGACATTCATTGTGGAAAGAAAGTGATTTTCTCGGCGAATTAAGCATTTTGAGTAATTTGCCGATTGGTTTCAGAACGTCTTGCATCAAAATGAACAATTTTTTGCCAGCCATTCATTCTGGGGAAAAAGTGATTTTCTCGGCGAGTTAAGCATTTTGAGTAATTTGCCGATTGGTTTCACAACGGCTTGCATTGAAATTAACTATTTTTTGCGAACCATTCATTGTGGGGAACAAGTGATTTTCTCGGCTAGTTAATCATTTTGAGTAATTTGCCGATTGGTTTCAGAACGGCTTGCATCAAAATTAACTATTTTTTGTCATACATTCATTGTGGAAATAAATTGATTTTCTCGGCGAGTTAAGCATTTTGAGTAATTTACCGATTGGTTTCAGAACGGCTTGCATCAAAATTAACTATTTTTTGCTAGATATTCATTGTGGAAAGAAAGTGATTTTCTCGGCGAGTTAAGCATTTTGAGTAATTTGCCGATTGGTTTCAGAACGGCTTGTATCAAAATTAACTATTTTTTGCCAGACATTCATTGTGGAAATAAACTGATTTTGTCGGCGAGTTAAGCATTTTGAGTAATTTACCGATTGGTTTCAGAACGGCTTGCATTGAAATTTACTATTTTTTGCCAGACATTCATTGTGGAACAAAAGTGATTTTCTCGGCGAGTTAAGCATTTTGAGTAATTTGCCGATTGGTTTCAGAACGGCTTGCATCGAAATTTACTATTTTTTGCCAGACATTCATTGTGGAACAAAAGTGATTTTCTCGGCGAGTTAAGCATTTTGAGTAATTTGCCGATTGGTTTCAGAACGGCTTGCATCACAATTAACTATTTTTTGCCAGACATTCATTGTGGAAAGAAAGTGATTTTCTCGGCGAGTTAAGCATTTTGAGTAATTTGCCGATTGGTTTCAGAACGTCTTGCATCAAAATGAACAATTTTTTGCCAGCCATTCATTCTGGGGAAAAAGTGATTTTCTCGGCGAGTTAAGCATTTTGAGTAATTTGCCGATTGGTTTCAGAACGGCTTGCATTGAAATTAACTATTTTTTGCGAACCATTCATTGTGGGGAACAATTGATTTTCTCGGCTAGTTAATCATTATGAGTAATTTGCCGATTGGTTTCAGAACGGCTTGCATCAAAATTAACTATTTTTTGCCAGACATTCATTGCGGAAATAAACTGATTTTCTCGGCTAGTTAAGCATTTTGAGTAATTTACCGATTGGTTTCAGTACGGCTTGCACCAAAATTAACTATTTTTTGCTAGATATTCATTGTGGAAAGAAAGTGATTTTCTCGGCGAGTTAAGCATTTTGAGTAATTTACCGATTGGTTTCAGAACGGCTTGCATTGGAATTTACTAATTTTTGCCAGACATTCATTGTGGAACAAAAGTGATTTTCTCGGCGAGTTAAGCATTTTGAGTTATTTTTCGATTGGTTTCAGAACGTCTTGCATTGAAATTTACTATTTTTTGCCAGGCATTCATTGTGCAACAAAAGTGATTTTCTCGGCGAGTTAAGCATTTTGAGTAATTTGCCGGTTGGTTTCAGAACGTCTTGCATCAAAATGATCTATTTTTTCCCAGACTTTCATTTTGGAAAAAAAGTGATTTTCTCGGCGAGTTAAGCATTTTGAGTAATTTGCCGATTGGTTTCAGAACGCCTTGCATCGAAATTAACTATTTTTTGCCAGACATTCATTGTGGAACAAAAGTGATTTTCTCGGTGAGTTAAGCATTTTGAGTAATTTGCCGATTGGTTTCAGAACGGCTTGCATCACTATTAACTATTTTTTTGCCAGACATTCATTGTGGAACAAAAGTGATTTTCTCGGCGAGTTAAGCATTTTGAGTAATTTTCCGATTGGTTTCAGAACGGCTTGCATTGGAATTTACTATTTTTTGCCAGGCATTCATTGTGCAACAAAAGTGATTTTCTCGACGAGTTAAGCATTTTGAGTAATTTGCGGATTGGTTTCAGAACGGCTAACATTGAAATTAACTATTTTTTGCGAACCATTCATTGTGGGAAAAAGTGATTTTGTCCGCGAGTTAAGGATTTTGAGCAATTTGCCGATTGGTTTCAGAACGGCTTGCATCAAAATTAACTATTTTTTGCCAGACATTCATTGTGGAAATAAACTGATTTTGTCGGCGAGTTAAGCATTTTGAGTAATTTACCGATTGGTTTCAGAACGGCTTGCATTGAAATTTACTATTTTTTGCCAGACATTCATTGTGGAACAAAAGTGATTTTCTCGGCGAGTTAAGCATTTTGAGTAATTTGCCGATTGGTTTCAGAACGGCTTGCATCGAAATTAACTATTTTTTGCCAGACATTCATTATGGAACAAAAGTGATTTTCTCGGTGAGTTAAGCATTTTGAGTAATTTACCGATTGGTTTCAGAACGGCTTGCATTGAAATTAACTATTTTTTGCGAACCATTCATTGTGGGGAAAAAGTGATTTTCTCGGCTGGTTAATCATTTTGAGTAATTTGCCGATTGGTTTCAGAACGGCTTGCATCAAAATTAACTATTTTTTGCCAGACATTCATTGTGGAAATAAACTGATTTTCTCGGCGAGTTAAGCATTTTGAGTAATTTACCGATTGGTTTCAGAACGGCTTGCATCAAAATTAACTATTTTTTGCTCGATATTCATTGTGGAAAGAAAGTGATTTTCTCGGCGAGTTAAGCATTTTGAGTAATTTGCCGATTAGTTTCAGAACGGCTTGCATCACAATTAACTATTTTTTGCCAGGCATTCATTGTGGAACAAAAGTTATATTCTCGGCGAGTTAAGCATTTTGAGTATTTTGCCGATTGGTTTCAGAACGTCTTGCATTGAAATTTACTATTTTTTGCCAGACATTCATTGTGGAACAAAAGTGATTTTCTCGGCGAGTTAAGCATTTTGAGTAATTTGCCGACTAGTTTCAGAACGGCTTGCATCACAATTTACTATTTTTTGCCAGGCATTCATTGTGGAACAAAAGTGATTTTCTCGGCTAGTTAAGCATTTTGAGTAATTTGCCGATTGGTTTCAGAACGTCTTGCATTGAAATTTACTATTTTTTGCCAGATATTCATTGTGGAACAAAAGTGATTTTCTCGGCGAGTTAAGCATTTTGAGTAATTTGCCGATTGGTTTCAGAACTTCTTGCATTGAAATTTACTATTTTTTGCCAGACATTCATTGTGGAACAAAAGTGATTTTCTCGGCGAGTTAAGCATTTTGAGTAATTTGCCGATTGGTTTCAGAACGGCTTGCATCACAATTAACTATTTTTTGCCAGACATTCATTGTGGAAAGAAAGTGATTTTCTCGGCGAGTTAAACATTTTGAGTAATTTGCCGATTGGTTTCAGAACGTCTTGCATCAAAATGAACAATTTTTTGCCAGCCATTCATTCTGGGGAAAAAGTGATTTTCTCGGCGAGTTAAGCATTTTGAGTAATTTGCCGATTGGTTTCAGAACGGCTTGCATTGAAATTAACTATTTTTTGCGAACCATTCATTGTGGGGAACAAGTGATTTTCTCGGCTAGTTAATCATTTTGAGTAATTTGCCGATTGGTTTCAGAACGGCTTGCATCAAAATTAACTATTTTTTGCCAGACATTCATTGTGGAAATAAACTGATTTTCTCGGCGAGTTAAGCATTTTGAGTAATTTACCGATTGGTTTCAGAACGGCTTGCATTGAAATTTACTATTTTTTGCCAGACATTCATTGTGGAACAAAAGTGATTTTCTCGGCGAGCTAAGCATTTTGAGTAATTTGCCGATTGGTTTCAGAACGGCTTGCATTGAAATTAACTATTTTTTGCGAACCATTCATTGTGGGGAAAAAGTGATTTTCTCGGCTAGATAATCATTTTGAGTAATTTGCCGATTGGTTTCAGAACGGCTTGCATCAAAATTAACTATTTTTTGCCAGACATTCATTGTGGAAATAAACTGATTTTCTCGGCGAGTTAAGTATTTTGAGTAATTTACCGATTGGTTTCAGAACGGCTTGCATCAAAATTAACTATTTTTTGCTAGATATTCATTGTGGAAAGAAAGTGATTTTCTCGGCGAGTTAAGCATTTTGAGTAATTTGCCGATTAGTTTCAGAACGGCTTGCATCACAATTAACTATTTTTTGCCAGGCATTCATTGTGGAACAAAAGTTATTTTCTCGGCGAGTTAAGCATTTTGAGTAATTTGCCGATTGGTTTCAGAACGTCTTGCATTGAAATTTACCATTTTTTGCCAGGCATTCATTGTGCAACAAAAGTGATTTTCTCGGCGAGTTAAGCATTTTGAGTAATTTGCCGGTTGGTTTCAGAACGTCTTGCATCAAAATGATCTATTTTTTCCCAGACTTTCATTTTGGAAAAAAAGTGATTTTCTCGGCGAGTTAAGCATTTTGAGTAATTTGCCGATTGGTTTCAGAACACCTTGCATCGAAATTAACTATTTTTTGCCAGACATTCATTGTGGAACAAAAGTGATTTTCTCGGTGAGTTAAGCATTTTGAGTAATTTGCCGATTGGTTTCAGAACGGCTTGCATCAAAATTAACTATTTTTTGCCAGACATTCATTGTGGAAAGAAAGTGATTTTTTCGGCGAGTTAAGCATTTTGAGTAATTTACCGATTGGTTTCAGAACGGCTTGCATCAAAATTAACTATTTTTTGCTAGATATTCATTGTGGAAAGAAAGTGATTTTCTCGGCGAGTTAAGCATTTTGAGTAATTTGCCGATTAGTTTCAGAACGGCTTGCATCACAATTAACTATTTTTTGCCAGGCATTCATTGTGGAACAAAAGTTATTTTCTCGGCGAGTTGAGCATTTTGAGTAATTTGCCGATTGGTTTCAGAACGTCTTGCATTGAAATTTACCATTTTTTGCCAGACATTCATTGTGGAAAGAAAGTGATTTTCTCGGCGAGTTAAGCATTTTGAGTCATTTGCCGATTTGTTTCAGAACGTCTTGCATTGCAATTAACTATTTTTTGCGAACCATTCATTGTGGAACAAAAGTGGTTTTCTCGGCGCGTTAAGCATTTTGAGTAATTTGCCGATTGGTTTCAGAATGTCTTGCATTGAAATTAACTATTTTTTGCCAACCATTCATTGTGGGAAAAAAGTAATTTTCTCGGCGAGTTAAGCATTTTGAGTAATTTGCCGATTGGTTTCAGAACATCTTGCATTGAAATTTACTATTTTTTGCCAGACATTCATTGTGGAACAAAAGTGATTTTCTCGGCGAGTTAAGCATTTTGAGTAAGTTGCCGATTGGTTTCAGAACGTCTTGCATTGAAATTTACCATTTTTTGCCAGACATTCATTGTGGGGAAAATGTGATTTTCTCGGCGACTTAAGCATTTTGAGTAATTTGCCGATTAGTTTCAGATCGGCTTCCATCACAATTAACTATTTTTTGCCAGACATTCATTGTGGAACAAAATGATTTTCTCGGCGAGTTAAGCATTTTGAGTAATTTACCGATTGGTTTCAGAAAGTCTTGCATTGGAATTTACTATTTTTTGCCAGACATTCATTGTGGAACAGAAGTGATTTTCTCGGTGAGTTTAGCATTTTCAGTAATTGGCCGATTGGTTTCAGAACGGCTTGCATCACAATTAACTATTTTTTGCCAGACATTCATTGTGGAAAGAAAGTGATTTTCTCGGCGAGTTAAGCATTTTGAGTAATTTGCCGATTGGTTTCAGAACGCCTTGCATCGAAATTAACTATTTTTTGCCAGACATTCATTGTGGAACAAAAGTGATTTTCTCGGTGAGTTAAGCATTTTGAGTAATTTGCCGATTGGTTTCAGAACGGCTTGCATCAAAATTAACTATTTTTTGCCAGACATTCATTGTGGAAATAAACTGATTTTCTCGGCGAGTTAAGCATTTTGAGTAATTTACCGATTGGTTTCAGAACGGCTTGCATTGAAATTTACTATTTTTTGCCAGACATTCATTGTGGAACAAAAGTGATTTTCTCGGCGAGTTAAGCATTTTGAGTAAGTTGCCGATTGGTTTCAGAACGGCTTGCATTGAAATTTACCATTTTTTGCCAGACATTCATTGTGGGGAAAATGTGATTTTCTCGGCGACTTAAGCGTTTTGAGTAATTTGCCGATTGGTTTCAGAACGGCTTGCATCACAATTAACTATTTTTTGCCAGACATTCATTGTGGAAAGAAAGTGATTTTCTCGGCGAGTTAAGCATTTTGAGTAATTTGCCGATTGGTTTCAGAACGTCTTGCATCAAAATGAACAATTTTTTGCCAGCCATTCATTCTGGGGAAAAAGTGATTTTCTCGGCGAGTTAAGCATTTTGAGTAATTTGCCGATTGGTTTCAGAACGGCTTGCATTGAAATTAACTATTTTTTGCGAACCATTCATTGTGGGGAACAAGTGATTTTCTCGGCTAGTTAATCATTATGAGTAATTTGCCGATTGGTTTCAGAACGGCTTGCATCAAAATTAACTATTTTTTGCCAGACATTCATTGTGGAAATAAACTGATTTTCTCGGCGAGTTAAGCATTTTGAGTAATTTACCGATTGGTTTCAGTACGGCTTGCACCAAAATTAACTATTTTTTGCTAGATATTCATTGTGGAAAGAAAGTGATTTTCTCGGCGAGTTAAGCATTTTGAGTAATTTACCGATTGGTTTCAGAACGGCTTGCATTGGAATTTACTACTTTTTGCCAGACATTCATTGTGGAACAAAAGTGATTTTCTCGGCGAGTTAAGCATTTTGAGTTATTTTTCGATTGGTTTCAGAACGTCTTGCATTGAAATTTACTATTTTTTGCCAGGCATTCATTGTGCAACAAAAGTGATTTTCTCGGCGAGTTAAGCATTTTGAGTAATTTGCCGGTTGGTTTCAGAACGTCTTGCATCAAAATGATCTATTTTTTCCCAGACATTCATTTTGGAAAAAAAGTGATTTTCTCGGCGAGTTAAGCATTTTGAGTAATTTGCCGATTGGTTTCAGAACGCCTTGCATCGAAATTAACTATTTTTTGCCAGACATTCATTGTGGAACAAAAGTGATTTTCTCGGTGAGTTAAGCATTTTGAGTAATTTGCCGATTGGTTTCAGAACGGCTTGCATCACAATTAACTATTTTTTTGCCAGACATTCATTGTGGAACAAAAGTGATTTTCTCGGCGAGTTAAGCATTTTGAGTAATTTTCCGATTGGTTTCAGAACGGCTTGCATTGGAATTTACTATTTTTTGCCAGGCATTCATTGTGCAACAAAAGAGATTTTCTCGACGAGTTAAGCATTTTGAGTAATTTGCGGATTGGTTTCAGAACGGCTAACATTGAAATTAACTATTTTTTGCGAACCATTCATTGTGGGAAAAAGTGATTTTGTCCGCGAGTTAAGGATTTTGAGCAATTTGCCGATTGGTTTCAGAACGGCTTGCATCAAAATTAACTATTTTTTGCCAGACATTCATTGTGGAAATAAACTGATTTTGTCGGCGAGTTAAGCATTTTGAGTAATTTACCGATTGGTTTCAGAACGGCTTGCATTGAAATTTACTATTTTTTGCCAGACATTCATTGTGGAACAAAAGTGATTTTCTCGGCGAGTTAAGCATTTTGAGTAATTTGCCGATTGGTTTCAGAACGGCTTGCATCGAAATTAACTATTTTTTGCCAGACATTCATTATGGAACAAAAGTGATTTTCTCGGTGAGTTAAGCATTTTGAGTAATTTGCCGGTTGGTTTCAGAACGGCTTACATCACAATTAACTATTTTTTGCCAGACATTCATTGTGGAAAGAAAGTGATTTTCTCGGCGAGTTAAGCATTTTGAGTAATTTGCCGATTGGTTTCAGAACGTCTTGCATCAAAATGAACAATTTTTTGCCAGCCATTCATTCTGGGGAAAAAGTGATTTTCTCGGCGAGTTAAGCATTTTGAGTAATTTGCCGATTGGTATCAGAACGGCTTGCATTGAAATTAACTATTTTTTGCGAACCATTCATTGTGGGGAAAAAGTGATTTTCTCGGCTGGTTAATCATTTTGAGTAATTTGCCGATTGGTTTCAGAACGGCTTGCATCAAAATTAACTATTTTTTGCCAGACATTCATTGTGGAAATAAACTGATTTTCTCGGCGAGTTAAGCATTTTGAGTAATTTACCGATTGGTTTCAGAACGGCTTGCATCAAAATTAACTATTTTTTGCTCGATATTCATTGTGGAAAGAAAGTGATTTTCTCGGCGAGTTAAGCATTTTGAGTAATTTGCCGATTAGTTTCAGAACGGCTTGCATCACAATTAACTACTTTTTGCCAGGCATTCATTGTGGAACAAAAGTTATATTCTCGGCGAGTTAAGCATTTTGAGTATTTTGCCGATTGGTTTCAGAACGTCTTGCATTGAAATTTACTATTTTTTGCCAGACATTCATTGTGGAACAAAAGTGATTTTCTCGGCGAGTTAAGCATTTTGAGTAATTTGCCGACTAGTTTCAGAACGGCTTGCATCACAATTTACTATTTTTTGCCAGGCATTCATTGTGGAACAAAAATGATTTTCTCGGCTAGTTAAGCATTTTGAGTAATTTGCCGATTGGTTTCAGAACGTCTTGCATTGAAATTTACTATTTTTTGCCAGATATTCATTGTGGAACAAAAGTGATTTTCTCGGCGAGTTAAGCATTTTGAGTAATTTGCCGATTGGTTTCAGAACTTCTTGCATTGAAATTTACTATTTTTTGCCAGAGATTCATTGTGGAACAAAAGTGATTTTCTCGGCGAGTTAAGCATTTTGAGTAATTTGCCGATTGGTTTCAGAACGGCTTGCATCACAATTAACTATTTTTTGCCAGACATTCATTGTGGAAAGAAAGTGATTTTCTCGGCGAGTTAAACATTTTGAGTAATTTGCCGATTGGTTTCAGAACGTCTTGCATCAAAATGAACAATTTTTTGCCAGCCATTCATTCTGGGGAAAAAGTGATTTTCTCGGCGAGTTAAGCATTTTGAGTAATTTGCCGATTGGTTTCAGAACGGCTTGCATTGAAATTAACTATTTTTTGCGAACCATTCATTGTGGGGAACTAGTGATTTTCTCGGCTAGTTAATCATTTTGAGTAATTTGCCGATTGGTTTCAGAACGGCTTGCATCAAAATTAACTATTTTTTGCCAGACATTCATTGTGGAAATAAACTGATTTTCTCGGCGAGTTAAGCATTTTGAGTAATTTACCGATTGGTTTCAGAACGGCTTGCATTGAAATTTACTATTTTTTGCCAGACATTCATTGTGGAACAAAAGTGATTTTCTCGGCGAGCTAAGCATTTTGAGTAATTTGCCGATTGGTTTCAGAACGGCTTGCATTGAAATTAACTATTTTTTGCGAACCATTCATTGTGGGGAAAAAGTGATTTTCTCGGCTAGATAATCATTTTGAGTAATTTGCCGATTGGTTTCAGAACGGCTTGCATCAAAATTAACTATTTTTTGCCAGACATTCATTGTGGAAATAAACTGATTTTCTCGGCGAGTTAAGTATTTTGAGTAATTTACCGATTGGTTTCAGAACGGCTTGCATCAAAATTAACTATTTTTTGCTAGATATTCATTGTGGAAAGAAAGTGATTTTCTCGGCGAGTTAAGCATTTTGAGTAATTTGCCGATTAGTTTCAGAACGGCTTGCATCACAATTAACTATTTTTTGCCAGGCATTCATTGTGGAACAAAAGTTATTTTCTCGGCGAGTTAAGCATTTTGAGTAATTTGCCGATTGGTTTCAGAACGTCTTGCATTGAAATTTACCATTTTTTGCCAGGCATTCATTGTGCAACAAAAGTGATTTTCTCGGCGAGTTAAGCATTTTGAGTAATTTGCCGGTTGGTTTCAGAACGTCTTGCATCAAAATGATCTATTTTTTCCCAGACTTTCATTTTGGAAAAAAAGTGATTTTCTCGGCGAGTTAAGCATTTTGAGTAATTTGCCGATTGGTTTCAGAACACCTTGCATCGAAATTAACTATTTTTTGCCAGACATTCATTGTGGAACAAAAGTGATTTTCTCGGTGAGTTAAGCATTTTGAGTAATTTGCCGATTGGTTTCAGAACGGCTTGCATCAAAATTAACTATTTTTTGCCAGACATTCATTGTGGAAAGAAAGTGATTTTTTCGGCGAGTTAAGCATTTTGAGTAATTTACCGATTGGTTTCAGAACGGCTTGCATCAAAATTAACTATTTTTTGCTAGATATTCATTGTGGAAAGAAAGTGATTTTCTCGGCGAGTTAAGCATTTTGAGTAATTTGCCGATTAGTTTCAGAACGGCTTGCATCACAATTAACTATTTTTTGCCAGGCATTCATTGTGGAACAAAAGTTATTTTCTCGGCGAGTTGAGCATTTTGAGTAATTTGCCGATTGGTTTCAGAACGGCTTGCATTGAAATTTACCATTTTTTGCCAGACATTCATTGTGGAAAGAAAGTGATTTTCTCGGCGAGTTAAGCATTTTGAGTCATTTGCCGATTTGTTTCAGAACGTCTTGCATTGAAATTAACTATTTTTTGCGAACCATTCATTGTGGAACAAAAGTGGTTTTCTCGGCGCGTTAAGCATTTTGAGTAATTTGCCGATTGGTTTCAGAATGTCTTGCATTGAAATTAACTATTTTTTGCCAACCATTCATTGTGGGAAAAAAGTAATTTTCTCGGCGAGTTAAGCATTTTGAGTAATTTGCCGATTGGTTTCAGAACATCTTGCATTGAAATTTACTATTTTTTGCCAGACATTCATTGTGGAACAAAAGTGATTTTCTCGGCGAGTTAAGCATTTTGAGTAAGTTGCCGATTGGTTTCAGAACGGCTTGCATTGAAATTTACCATTTTTTGCCAGACATTCATTGTGGGGAAAATGTGATTTTCTCGGCGACTTAAGCATTTTGAGTAATTTGCCGATTAGTTTCAGATCGGCATCCATCACAATTAACTATTTTTTGCCAGACATTCATTGTGGAACAAAATGATTTTCTCGGCGAGTTAAGCATTTTGAGTAATTTACCGATTGGTTTCAGAAAGTCTTGCATTGGAATTTACTATTTTTTGCCAGACATTCATTGTGGAACAGAAGTGATTTTCTCGGCGAGTTAAGCATTTTGAGTTATTTTTCGATTGGTTTCAGAACGTCTTGCATTGAAATTTACTATTTTTTGCCAGGCATTCATTGTGCAACAAAAGTGATTTTCTCGGTGAGTTTAGCATTTTCAGTAATTGGCCGATTGGTTTCAGAACGGCTTGCATCACAATTAACTATTTTTTGCCAGACATTCATTGTGGAAAGAAAGTGATTTTCTCGGCGAGTTAAGCATTTTGAGTAATTTGCCGATTGGTTTCAGAACGGCTTGCATCAAAATTAACTATTTTTTGCCAGACATTCATTGTGGAAATAAACTGATTTTCTCGGCGAGTTAAGCATTTTGAGTAATTTACCGATTGGTTTCAGAACGGCTTGCATTGAAATTTACTATTTTTTGCCAGACATTCATTGTGGAACAAAAGTGATTTTCTCGGCGAGTTAAGCATTTTGAGTAAGTTGCCGATTGGTTTCAGAACGGCTTGCATTGAAATTTACCATTTTTTACCAGACATTCATTGTGGGGAAAATGTGATTTTCTCGGCGACTTAAGCGTTTTGAGTAATTTGCCGATTGGTTTCAGAACGGCTTGCATCACAATTAACTATTTTTTGCCAGACATTCATTGTGGAAAGAAAGTGATTTTCTCGGCGAGTTAAGCATTTTGAGTAATTTGCCGATTGGTTTCAGAACGTCTTGCATCAAAATGAACAATTTTTTGCCAGCCATTCATTCTGGGGAAAAAGTGATTTTCTCGGCGAGTTAAGCATTTTGAGTAATTTGCCGATTGGTTTCAGAACGGCTTGCATTGAAATTAACTATTTTTTGCGAACCATTCATTGTGGGGAACAAGTGATTTTCTCGGCTAGTTAATCATTATGAGTAATTTGCCGATTGGTTTCAGAACGGCTTGCATCAAAATTAACTATTTTATGCCAGACATTCATTGTGGAAATAAACTGATTTTCTCGGCGAGTTAAGCATTTTGAGTAATTTACCGATTGGTTTCAGTACGGCTTGCATCAAATTTAACTATTTTTTGCTAGATATTCATTGTGGAAAGAAAGTGATTTTCTCGGCGAGTTAAGCATTTTGAGTAATTTACCGATTGGTTTCAGAACGGTTGCATTGGAATTTACTAATTTTTGCCAGACATTCATTGTGGAACAAAAGTGATTTTCTCGGCGAGTTAAGCATTTTGAGTTATTTTTCGATTGGTTTCAGAACGTCTTGCATTGAAATTTACTATTTTTTGCCAGGCATTCATTGTGCAACAAAAGTGATTTCCTCGGCGAGTTAAGCATTTTGAGTAATTTGCCGGTTGGTTTCAGAACGTCTTGCATCAAAATGATCTATTTTTTCCCAGACTTTCATTTTGGAAAAAAAGTGATTTTCTCGGCGAGTTAAGCATTTTGAGTAATTTACCGATTGGTTTCAGAACGGCTAACATTGAAATTAACTATTTTTTGCGAACCATTCATTGTGGGAAAAAGTGATTTTGTCCGCGAGTTAAGGATTTTGAGCAATTTGCCGATTGGTTTCAGAACGGCTTGCATCAAAATTAACTATTTTTTGCCAGACATTCATTGTGGAAATAAACTGATTTTGTCGGCGAGTTAAGCATTTTGAGTAATTTACCGATTGGTTTCAGAACGGCTTGCATTGAAATTTACTATTTTTTGCCAGACATTCATTGTGGAACAAAAGTGATTTTCTCGGCGAGTTAAGCATTTTGAGTAATTTGCCGATTGGTTTCAGAACGGCTTGCATCGAAATTTACTATTTTTTGCCAGACATTCATTGTGGAACAAAAGTGATTTTCTCGGCGAGTTAAGCATTTTGAGTAATTTGCCGATTGGTTTCAGAACGGCTTGCATCGAAATTAACTATTTTTTGCCGGACATTCATTATGGAACAAAAGTGATTTTCTCGGTGAGTTAAGCATTTTGAGTAATTTGCCGATTGGTTTCAGAACGGCTTGCATCACAATTAACTATTTTTTGCCAGACATTCATTGTGGAAAGAAAGTGATTTTCTCGGCGAGTTAAGCATTTTGAGTAATTTGCCGATTGGTTTCAGAACGTCTTGCATCAAAATGAACAATTTTTTGCCAGCCATTCATTCTGGGGAAAAAGTGATTTTCTCGGCGAGTTAAGCATTTTGAGTAATTTGCCGATTGGTTTCAGAACGGCTTGCATTGAAATTAACTATTTTTTGCGAACCATTCATTGTGGGGAACAATTGATTTTCTCGGCTAGTTAATCATTATGAGTAATTTGCCGATTGGTTTCAGAACGGCTTGCATCAAAATTAACTATTTTTTGCCAGACATTCATTGCGGAAATAAACTGATTTTCTCGGCGAGTTAAGCATTTTGAGTAATTTACCGATTGGTTTCAGTACGGCTTGCACCAAAATTAACTATTTTTTGCTAGATATTCATTGTGGAAAGAAAGTGATTTTCTCGGCGAGTTAAGCATTTTGAGTAATTTACCGATTGGTTTCAGAACGGCTTGCATTGGAATTTACTAATTTTTGCCAGACATTCATTGTGGAACAAAAGTGATTTTCTCGGCGAGTTAAGCATTTTGAGTTATTTTTCGATTGGTTTCAGAACGTCTTGCATTGAAATTTACTATTTTTTGCCAGGCATTCATTGTGCAACAAAAGTGATTTTCTCGGCGAGTTAAGCATTTTGAGTAATTTGCCGGTTGGTTTCAGAACGTCTTGCATCAAAATGATCTATTTTTTCCCAGACTTTCATTTTGGAAAAAAAGTGATTTTCTCGGCGAGTTAAGCATTTTGAGTAATTTGCCGATTGGTTTCAGAACGCCTTGCATCGAAATTAACTATTTTTTGCCAGACATTCATTGTGGAACAAAAGTGATTTTCTCGGTGAGTTAAGCATTTTGAGTAATTTGCCGATTGGTTTCAGAACGGCTTGCATCACAATTAACTATTTTTTTGCCAGACATTCATTGTGGAACAAAAGTGATTTTCTCGGCGAGTTAAGCATTTTGAGTAATTTTCCGATTGGTTTCAGAACGGCTTGCATTGGAATTTACTATTTTTTGCCAGGCATTCATTGTGCAACAAAAGTGATTTTCTCGACGAGTTAAGCATTTTGAGTAATTTGCGGATTGGTTTCAGAACGGCTAACATTGAAATTAACTATTTTTTGCGAACCATTCATTGTGGGAAAAAATGATTTTGTCCGCGAGTTAAGGATTTTGAGCAATTTGCCGATTGGTTTCAGAACGGCTTGCATCAAAATTAACTATTTTTTGCCAGACATTCATTGTGGAAATAAACTGATTTTGTCGGCGAGTTAAGCATTTTGAGTAATTTACCGATTGGTTTCAGAACGGCTTGCATTGGAATTTACTAATTTTTGCCAGACATTCATTGTGGAACAAAAGTGATTTTCTCGGCGAGTTAAGCATTTTGAGTTATTTTTCGATTGGTTTCAGAACGTCTTGCATTGAAATTTACTATTTTTTGCCAGGCATTCATTGTGCAACAAAAGTGATTTTCTCGGCGAGTTAAGCATTTTGAGTAATTTGCCGGTTGGTTTCAGAACGTCTTGCATCAAAATGATCTATTTTTTCCCAGACTTTCATTTTGGAAAAAAAGTGATTTTCTCGGCGAGTTAAGCATTTTGAGTAATTTGCCGATTGGTTTCAGAACGCCTTGCATCGAAATTAACTATTTTTTGCCAGACATTCATTGTGGAACAAAAGTGATTTTCTCGGTGAGTTAAGCATTTTGAGTAATTTGCCGATTGGTTTCAGAACGGCTTGCATCACAATTAACTATTTTTTTGCCAGACATTCATTGTGGAACAAAAGTGATTTTCTCGGCGAGTTAAGCATTTTGAGTAATTTTCCGATTGGTTTCAGAACGGCTTGCATTGGAATTTACTATTTTTTGCCAGGCATTCATTGTGCAACAAAAGTGATTTTCTCGACGAGTTAAGCATTTTGAGTAATTTGCGGATTGGTTTCAGAACGGCTAACATTGAAATTAACTATTTTTTGCGAACCATTCATTGTGGGAAAAAATGATTTTGTCCGCGAGTTAAGGATTTTGAGCAATTTGCCGATTGGTTTCAGAACGGCTTGCATCAAAATTAACTATTTTTTGCCAGACATTCATTGTGGAAATAAACTGATTTTGTCGGCGAGTTAAGCATTTTGAGTAATTTACCGATTGGTTTCAGAACGGCTTGCATTGAAATTTACTATTTTTTGCCAGACATTCATTGTGGAACAAAAGTGATTTTCTCGGCGAGTTAAGCATTTTGAGTAATTTGCCGATTGGTTTCAGAACGGCTTGCATCGAAATTAACTATTTTTTGCCAGACATTCATTATGGAACAAAAGTGATTTTCTCGGTGAGTTAAGCATTTTGAGTAATTTGCCGATTGGTTTCAGAACGGCTTACATCACAATTAACTATTTTTTGCCAGACATTCATTGTGGAAAGAAAGTGATTTTCTCGGCGAGTTAAGCATTTTGAGTAATTTGCCGATTGGTTTCAGAACGTCTTGCATCAAAATGAACAATTTTTTGCCAGCCATTCATTCTGGGGAAAAAGTGATTTTCTCGGCGAGTTAAGCATTTTGAGTAATTTGCCGATTGGTATCAGAACGGCTTGCATTGAAATTAACTATTTTTTGCGAACCATTCATTGTGGGGAAAAAGTGATTTTCTCGGCTGGTTAATCATTTTGAGTAATTTGCCGATTGGTTTCAGAACGGCTTGCATCAAAATTAACTATTTTTTGCCAGACATTCATTGTGGAAATAAACTGATTTTCTCGGCGAGTTAAGCATTTTGAGTAATTTACCGATTGGTTTCAGAACGGCTTGCATCAAAATTAACTATTTTTTGCTCGATATTCATTGTGGAAAGAAAGTGATTTTCTCGGCGAGTTAAGCATTTTGAGTAATTTGCCGATTAGTTTCAGAACGGCTTGCATCACAATTAACTATTTTTTGCCAGGCATTCATTGTGGAACAAAAGTTATATTCTCGGCGAGTTAAGCATTTTGAGTATTTTGCCGATTGGTTTCAGAACGTCTTGCATTGAAATTTACTATTTTTTGCCAGACATTCATTGTGGAACAAAAGTGATTTTCTCGGCGAGTTAAGCATTTTGAGTAATTTGCCGACTAGTTTCAGAACGGCTTGCATCACAATTTACTATTTTTTGCCAAGCATTCATTGTGGAACAAAAGTGATTTTCTCGGCTAGTTAAGCATTTTGAGTAATTTGCCGATTGGTTTCAGAACGTCTTGCATTGAAATTTACTATTTTTTGCCAGATATTCATTGTGGAACAAAAGTGATTTTCTCGGCGAGTTAAGCATTTTGAGTAATTTGCCGATTGGTTTCAGAACTTCTTGCATTGAAATTTACTATTTTTTGCCAGACATTCATTGTGGAACAAAAGTGATTTTCTCGGCGAGTTAAGCATTTTGAGTAATTTGCCGATTGGTTTCAGAACGGCTTGCATCACAATTAACTATTTTTTGCCAGACATTCATTGTGGAAAGAAAGTGATTTTCTCGGCGAGTTAAACATTTTGAGTAATTTGCCGATTGGTTTCAGAACGTCTTGCATCAAAATGAACAATTTTTTGCCAGCCATTCATTCTGGGGAAAAAGTGATTTTCTCGGCGAGTTAAGCATTTTGAGTAATTTGCCGATTGGTTTCAGAACGGCTTGCATTGAAATTAACTATTTTTTGCGAACCATTCATTGTGGGGAACAAATGATTTTCTCGGCTAGTTAATCATTTTGAGTAATTTGCCGATTGGTTTCAGAACGGCTTGCATCAAAATTAACTATTTTTTGCCAGACATTCATTGTGGAAATAAACTGATTTTCTCGGCGAGTTAAGCATTTTGAGTAATTTACCGATTGGTTTCAGAACGGCTTGCATTGAAATTTACTATTTTTTGCCAGACATTCATTGTGGAACAAAAGTGATTTTCTCGGCGAGCTAAGCATTTTGAGTAATTTGCCGATTGGTTTCAGAACGGCTTGCATTGAAATTAACTATTTTTTGCGAACCATTCATTGTGGGGAAAAAGTGATTTTCTCGGCTAGTTAATCATTTTGAGTAATTTGCCGATTGGTTTCAGAACGGCTTGCATCAAAATTAACTATTTTTTGCCAGACATTCATTGTGGAAATAAACTGATTTTCTCGGCGAGTTAAGTATTTTGAGTAATTTACCGATTGGTTTCAGAACGGCTTGCATCAAAATTAACTATTTTTTGCTAGATATTCATTGTGGAAAGAAAGTGATTTTCTCGGCGAGTTAAGCATTTTGAGTAATTTGCCGATTAGTTTCAGAACGGCTTGCATCACAATTAACTATTTTTTGCCAGGCATTCATTGTGGAACAAAAGTTATTTTCTCGGCGAGTTAAGCATTTTGAGTAATTTGCCGATTGGTTTCAGAACGTCTTGCATTGAAATTTACTATTTTTTGCCAGGCATTCATTGTGCAACAAAAGTGATTTTCTCGGCGAGTTAAGCATTTTGAGTAATTTGCCGGTTGGTTTCAGAACGTCTTGCATCAAAATGATCTATTTTTTCCCAGACTTTCATTTTGGAAAAAAAGTGATTTTCTCGGCGAGTTAAGCATTTTGAGTAATTTGCCGATTGGTTTCAGAACACCTTGCATCGAAATTAACTATTTTTTGCCAGACATTCATTGTGGAACAAAAGTGATTTTCTCGGTGAGTTAAGCATTTTGAGTAATTTGCCGATTGGTTTCAGAACGGCTTGCATCAAAATTAACTATTTTTTGCCAGACATTCATTGTGGAAAGAAAGTGATTTTTTCGGCGAGTTAAGCATTTTGAGTAATTTACCGATTGGTTTCAGAACGGCTTGCATCAAAATTAACTATTTTTTGCTAGATATTCATTGTGGAAAGAAAGTGATTTTCTCGGCGAGTTAAGCATTTTGAGTAATTTGCCGATTAGTTTCAGAACGGCTTGCATCACAATTAACTATTTTTTGCCAGGCATTCATTGTGGAACAAAAGTTATTTTCTCGGCGAGTTGAGCATTTTGAGTAATTTGCCGATTGGTTTCAGAACGGCTTGCATTGAAATTTACCATTTTTTGCCAGACATTCATTGTGGAAAGAAAGTGATTTTCTCGGCGAGTTAAGCATTTTGAGTCATTTGCCGATTTGTTTCAGAACGTCTTGCATTGCAATTAACTATTTTTTGCGAACCATTCATTGTGGAACAAAAGTGGTTTTCTCGGCGCGTTAAGCATTTTGAGTAATTTGCCGATTGGTTTCAGAATGTCTTGCATTGAAATTAACTATTTTTTGCCAACCATTCATTGTGGGAAAAAAGTAATTTTCTCGGCGAGTTAAGCATTTTGAGTAATTTGCCGATTGGTTTCAGAACATCTTGCATTGAAATTTACTATTTTTTGCCAGACATTCATTGTGGAACAAAAGTGATTTTCTCGGCGAGTTAAGCATTTTGAGTAAGTTGCCGATTGGTTTCAGAACGGCTTGCATTGAAATTTACCATTTTTTGCCAGACATTCATTGTGGGGAAAATGTGATTTTCTCGGCGACTTAAGCATTTTGAGTAATTTGCCGATTAGTTTCAGATCGGCTTCCATCACAATTAACTATTTTTTGCCAGACATTCATTGTGGAACAAAATGATTTTCTCGGCGAGTTAAGCATTTTGAGTAATTTGCCGATTGGTTTCAGAAAGTCTTGCATTGGAATTTACTATTTTTTGCCAGACATTCATTGTGGAACAGAAGTGATTTTCTCGGCGAGTTAAGCATTTTGAGTAATTTGCCGATTGGTTTCAGAACGTCTTGCATCAAAATGATCTATTTTTTCCCAGCCATTCATTTTGGAAAAAAAGTGATTTTCTCGGCGAGTTAAGCATTTTGAGTAATTTGCCGATTGGTTTCAGAACGCCTTGCATCGAAATTAACTATTTTTTGCCAGACATTCATTGTGGAACAAAAGTGATTTTCTCGGTGAGTTTAGCATTTTCAGTAATTGGCCGATTGGTTTCAGAACGGCTTGCATCACAATTAACTATTTTTTGCCAGACATTCATTGTGGAAAGAAAGTGATTTTCTCGGCGAGTTAAGCATTTTGAGTAATTTGCCGATTGGTTTCAGAACGCCTTGCATCGAAATTAACTATTTTTTGCCAGACATTCATTGTGGAACAAAAGTGATTTTCTCGGTGAGTTAAGCATTTTGAGTAATTTGCCGATTGGTTTCAGAACGGCTTGCATCAAAATTAACTATTTTTTGCCAGACATTCATTGTGGAAATAAACTGATTTTCTCGGCGAGTTAAGCATTTTGAGTAATTTACCGATTGGTTTCAGAACGGCTTGCATTGAAATTTACTATTTTTTGCCAGACATTCATTGTGGAACAAAAGTGATTTTCTCGGCGAGTTAAGCATTTTGAGTAAGTTGCCGATTGGTTTCAGAACGGCTTGCATTGAAATTTACCATTTTTTGCCAGACATTCATTGTGGGGAAAATGTGATTTTCTCGGCGACTTAAGCGTTTTGAGTAATTTGCCGATTAGTTTCAGATCGGCTTCCATCACAATTAACTATTTTTTGCCAGACATTCATTGTGGAACAAAATGATTTTCTCGGCGAGTTAAGCATTTTGAGTAATTTGCCGATTGGTTTCAGAACGTCTTGCATTGAAATTTACTATTTTTTGCAAGACATTCATTGTGGAACAAAAGTGATTTTCTCGACGAGTTAAGCATTTTGAGTAATTTGCCGATTAGTTTCAGAACGGCTTGCATCACAATTAAGTATTTTTTGCCAGGCATTCATTGTGGAACAAAGTGATTTTCTCGGCGAGTTAAGCATTTTGAGTAATTTGCCATTGGTTTCAGAACGTCTTGCATTGAAATTTACTATTTTTTGCCAGACATTCATTGTGGAACAAAAGTGATTTTCTCGGCGAGTTAAGCATTTTGAGTAATTTGCCGATTAGTTTCAGAACGGCTTGCAGCACAATTAACTATTTTTTGCCAGGTATTCATTGTGGGAAAAATGTGATTTTCTCGGCGAGTTAAGCATTTTGAGTAATTTGCCGATTGGTTTCAGAACGTCTTGCATTGAAAATTACTATTTTTCGCCAGACATTCGTTGTGGGAAAAAACTGATTTTCTCGCCGAGTTAAACATTTTGAGTAATTTGCCGATTGGTTTCAGAACGTCTTGCATTGAAATTTACTATTTTTTGCCAGACATTCATTGTGGAACAGAAGTGATTTTCTCGGCGAGTTAAGCATTTTGAGTAAGTTACCGATTGGTTTCAGAACGGTTTGCATTGGAAAATTAACTATTTTTTGCCAGACATTCATTGTGGAAAGAAAGTGATTTTTTCGGCGAGTTAAGCATTTTGAGTAATTTACCGATTGGTTTCAGAACGGCTTGCATCAAAATTAACTATTTTTTGCTAGATATTCATTGTGGAAAGAAAGTGATTTTCTCGGCGAGTTAAGCATTTTGAGTAATTTGCCGATTAGTTTCAGAACGGCTTGCATCACAATTAACTATTTTTTGCCAGGCATTCATTGTGGAACAAAAGTTATTTTCTCGGCGAGTTGAGCATTTTGAGTAATTTGCCGATTGGTTTCAGAACGGCTTGCATTGAAATTTACCATTTTTTGCCAGACATTCATTGTGGAAAGAAAGTGATTTTCTCGGCGAGTTAAGCATTTTGAGTCATTTGCCGATTTGTTTCAGAACGTCTTGCATTGCAATTAACTATTTTTTGCGAACCATTCATTGTGGAACAAAAGTGGTTTTCTCGGCGCGTTAAGCATTTTGAGTAATTTGCCGATTGGTTTCAGAATGTCTTGCATTGAAATTAACTATTTTTTGCCAACCATTCATTGTGGGAAAAAAGTAATTTTCTCGGCGAGTTAAGCATTTTGAGTAATTTGCCGATTGGTTTCAGAACATCTTGCATTGAAATTTACTATTTTTTGCCAGACATTCATTGTGGAACAAAAGTGATTTTCTCGGCGAGTTAAGCATTTTGAGTAAGTTGCCGATTGGTTTCAGAACGGCTTGCATCAAAATGATCTATTTTTTCCCAGCCATTCATTTTGGAAAAAAAGTGATTTTCTCGGCGAGTTAAGCATTTTGAGTAATTTGCCGATTGGTTTCAGAACGCCTTGCATCGAAATTAACTATTTTTTGCCAGACATTCATTGTGGAACAAAAGTGATTTTCTCGGTGAGTTTAGCATTTTCAGTAATTGGCCGATTGGTTTCAGAACGGCTTGCATCACAATTAACTATTTTTTGCCAGACATTCATTGTGGAAAGAAAGTGATTTTCTCGGCGAGTTAAGCATTTTGAGTAATTTGCCGATTGGTTTCAGAACGCCTTGCATCGAAATTAACTATTTTTTGCCAGACATTCATTGTGGAACAAAAGTGATTTTCTCGGTGAGTTAAGCATTTTGAGTAATTTGCCGATTGGTTTCAGAACGGCTTGCATCAAAATTAACTATTTTTTGCCAGACATTCATTGTGGAAATAAACTGATTTTCTCGGCGAGTTAAGCATTTTGAGTAATTTACCGATTGGTTTCAGAACGGCTTGCATTGAAATTTACTATTTTTTGCCAGACATTCATTGTGGAACAAAAGTGATTTTCTCGGCGAGTTAAGCATTTTGAGTAAGTTGCCGATTGGTTTCAGAACGGCTTGCATTGAAATTTACCATTTTTTGCCAGACATTCATTGTGGGGAAAATGTGATTTTCTCGGCGACTTAAGCGTTTTGAGTAATTTGCCGATTAGTTTCAGATCGGCTTCCATCACAATTAACTATTTTTTGCCAGACATTCATTGTGGAACAAAATGATTTTCTCGGCGAGTTAAGCATTTTGAGTAATTTGCCGATTGGTTTCAGAACGTCTTGCATTGAAATTTACTATTTTTTGCAAGACATTCATTGTGGAACAAAAGTGATTTTCTCGACGAG
Source organism: Scyliorhinus torazame (assembly GCF_047496885.1). NCBI lineage: Eukaryota > Metazoa > Chordata > Chondrichthyes > Carcharhiniformes > Scyliorhinidae > Scyliorhinus > Scyliorhinus torazame. The sequence continues at coordinate 94,088,450 of NC_092722.1, forward strand.
TTAAGCATTTTGAGTAATTTGCCGATTAGTTTCAGAACGGCTTGCATCACAATTAAGTATTTTTTGCCAGGCATTCATTGTGGAACAAAGTGATTTTCTCGGCGAGTTAAGCATTTTGAGTAATTTGCCATTGGTTTCAGAACGTCTTGCATTGAAATTTACTATTTTTTGCCAGACATTCATTGTGGAACAAAAGTGATTTTCTCGGCGAGTTAAGCATTTTGAGTAATTTGCCGATTAGTTTCAGAACGGCTTGCAGCACAATTAACTATTTTTTGCCAGGTATTCATTGTGGGAAAAATGTGATTTTCTCGGCGAGTTAAGCATTTTGAGTAATTTGCCGATTGGTTTCAGAACGTCTTGCATTGAAAATTACTATTTTTTGCCAGACATTCGTTGTGGGAAAAAACTGATTTTCTCGCCGAGTTAAACATTTTGAGTAATTTGCCGATTGGTTTCAGAACGTCTTGCATTGAAATTTACTATTTTTTGCCAGACATTCATTGTGGAACAGAAGTGATTTTCTCGGCGAGTTAAGCATTTTGAGTAAGTTACCGATTGGTTTCAGAACGGTTTGCATTGGAATTTACTATTTTTTGCCAGACATTCATTGTGGAACAGAAGTGTTTTTCTCGGCGAGTTAAGCATTTTGAGTAATTTGCCGATTGGTTTCAGAACGTCTTGCATCAAAATGATCTATTTTTTCCCAGCCATTCATTTTGGAAAAAAAGTGATTTTCTCGGCGAGTTAAGCATTTTGAGTAATTTGCCGATTAGTTTCAGAACGGCTTGCATCACAATTAACTATTTTTTGCCAGGCATTCATTGTGGAACAAAAGTTATTTTCTCGGCGAGTTAAGCATTTTGAGTATTTTGCCGATTGGTTTCAGAACGTCTTGCATTGAAATTTACTATTTTTTGCCAGACATTCATTGTGGAACAAAAGTGATTTTCTCGGCGAGTTAAGCATTTTGAGTAATTTGCCGACTAGTTTCAGAACGGCTTGCATCACAATTTACTATTTTTTGCCAGGCATTCATTGTGGAACAAAAGTGATTTTCTCGGCTAGTTAAGCATTTTGAGTAATTTGCCGATTGGTTTCAGAACGTCTTGCATTGAAATTTACTATTTTTTGCCAGATATTCATTGTGGAACAAAAGTGATTTTCTCGGCGAGTTAAGCATTTTGAGTAATTTGCCGATTGGTTTCAGAACTTCTTGCATTGAAATTTACTATTTTTTGCCAGACATTCATTGTGGAACAAAAGTGATTTTCTCGGCGAGTTAAGCATTTTGAGTAATTTGCCGATTGGTTTCAGAACGGTTTGCATCGCAATTAACTATTTTTTGCCAGACATTCATTGTGGAAAGAAAGTGATTTTCTCGGCGAGTTAAACATTTTGGGTAATTTGCCGATTGGTTTCAGAACGTCTTGCATCAAAATGAACAATTTTTTGCCAGCCATTCATTCTGGGGAAAAAGTGATTTTCTCGGGGAGTTAAGCATTTTGAGTAATTTGCCGATTGGTTTCAGAACGGCTTGCATTGAAATTAACTATTTTTTGCGAACCATTCATTGTGGGGAACAAGTGATTTTCTCGGCTAGTTAATCATTTTGTGTAATTTGCCGATTGGTTTCAGAACGGCTTGCATTGAAATTTACTATTTTTTGCCAGACATTCATTGTGGAACAAAAGTGATTTTCTCGGCGAGCTAAGCATTTTGAGTAATTTGCCGATTGGTTTCAGAACGGCTTGCATTGAAATTAACTATTTTTTGCGAACCATTCATTGTGGGGAAAAAGTGATTTTCTCGGCTAATCATTTTGAGTAATTTGCCGATTGGTTTCAGAACGGCTTGCATCAAAATTAACTATTTTTTGCCAGACATTCATTGTGGAAATAAACTGATTTTCTCGGCGAGTTAAGTATTTCGAGTAATTTACCGATTGGTTTCAGAACGGCTTGCATCAAAATTAACTATTTTTTGCTAGATATTCATTGTGGAAAGAAAGTGATTTTCTCGGCGAGTTAAGCATTTTGAGTAATTTGCCGATTAGTTTCAGAACGGCTTGCATCACAATTAACTATTTTTTGCCAGGCATTCATTGTGGAACAAAAGTTATTTTCTCGGCGAGTTAAGCATTTTGAGTAATTTGCCGATTGGTTTCAGAACGTCTTGCATTGAAATTTACTATTTTTTGCCAGGCATTCATTGTGCAACAAAAGTGATTTTCTCGGCGAGTTAAGCATTTTGAGTAATTTGCCGGTTGGTTTCAGAACGTCTTGCATCAAAATGATCTATTTTTTCCCAGACTTTCATTTTGGAAAAAAAGTGATTTTCTCGGCGAGTTAAGCATTTTGAGTAATTTGCCGATTGGTTTCAGAACACCTTGCATCGAAATTAACTATTTTTTGCCAGACATTCATTGTGGAACAAAAGTGATTTTCTCGGTGAGTTAAGCATTTTGAGTAATTTGCCGATTGGTTTCAGAACGGCTTGCATCAAAATTAACTATTTTTTGCCAGACATTCATTGTGGAAAGAAAGTGATTTTTTTCGGCGAGTTAAGCATTTTGAGTAATTTACCGATTGGTTTCAGAACGGCTTGCATCAAAATTAACTATTTTTTGCTAGATATTCATTGTGGAAAGAAAGTGATTTTCTCGGCGAGTTAAGCATTTTGAGTAATTTGCCGATTAGTTTCAGAACGGCTTGCATCACAATTAACTATTTTTTGCCAGGCATTCATTGTGGAACAAAAGTTATTTTCTCGGCGAGTTGAGCATTTTGAGTAATTTGCCGATTGGTTTCAGAACGGCTTGCATTGAAATTTACCATTTTTTGCCAGACATTCATTGTGGAAAGAAAGTGATTTTCTCGGCGAGTTAAGCATTTTGAGTCATTTGCCGATTTGTTTCAGAACGTCTTGCATTGAAATTAACTATTTTTTGCGAACCATTCATTGTGGAACAAAAGTGGTTTTCTCGGCGCGTTAAGCATTTTGAGTAATTTGCCGATTGGTTTCAGAATGTCTTGCATTGAAATTAACTATTTTTTGCCAACCATTCATTGTGGGAAAAAAGTAATTTTCTCGGCGAGTTAAGCATTTTGAGTAATTTGCCGATTGGTTTCAGAACATCTTGCATTGAAATTTACTATTTTTTGCCAGACATTCATTGTGGAACAAAAGTGATTTTCTCGGCGAGTTAAGCATTTTGAGTAAGTTGCCGATTGGTTTCAGAACGGCTTGCATTGAAATTTACCATTTTTTGCCAGACATTCATTGTGGGGAAAATGTGATTTTCTCGGCGACTTAAGCATTTTGAGTAATTTGCCGATTAGTTTCAGATCGGCTTCCATCACAATTAACTATTTTTTGCCAGACATTCATTGTGGAACAAAATGATTTTCTCGGCGAGTTAAGCATTTTGAGTAATTTGCCGATTGGTTTCAGAAAGTCTTGCATTGGAATTTACTATTTTTTGCCAGACATTCATTGTGGAACAGAAGTGATTTTCTCGGCGAGTTAAGCATTTTGAGTAATTTGCCGATTGGTTTCAGAACGTCTTGCATCAAAATGATCTATTTTTTCCCAGCCATTCATTTTGGAAAAAAAGTGATTTTCTCGGCGAGTTAAGCATTTTGAGTAATTTGCCGATTGGTTTCAGAACGCCTTGCATCGAAATTAACTATTTTTTGCCAGACATTCATTGTGGAACAAAAGTGATTTTCTTGGTGAGTTTAGCATTTTCAGTAATTGGCCGATTGGTTTCAGAACGGCTTGCATTGAAATTTACTATTTTTTGCCAGACATTCATTGTGGAACAAAAGTGATTTTCTCGGCGAGTTAAGCATTTTGAGTAAGTTGCCGATTGGTTTCAGAACGGCTTTCATTGAAATTTACCATTTTTTGCCAGACATTCATTGTGGGGAAAATGTGATTTTCTCGGCGACTTAAGCGTTTTGAGTAATTTGCCGATTAGTTTCAGATCGGCTTCCATCACAATTAACTATTTTTTGCCAGACATTCATTGTGGAACAAAATGATTTTCTCGGCGAGTTAAGCATTTTGAGTAATTTGCCGATTGGTTTCAGAACGTCTTGCATTGAAATTTACTATTTTTTGCAAGACATTCATTGTGGAACAAAAGTGATTTTCTCGACGAGTTAAGCATTTTGAGTAATTTGCCGATTGGTTTCAGAACGTCTTGCATTGAAATTTACTATTTTTTGCGAACCATTCATTGTGGGGAAAAAGTGATTTTCTCGGCTAATCATTTTGAGTAATTTGCCGATTGGTTTCAGAACGGCTTGCATCAAAATTAACTATTTTTTGCCAGACATTCATTGTGGAAATAAACTGATTTTCTCGGCGAGTTAAGTATTTTGAGTAATTTACCGATTGGTTTCAGAACGGCTTGCATCAAAATTAACTATTTTTTGCTAGATATTCATTGTGGAAAGAAAGTGATTTTCTCGGCGAGTTAAGCATTTTGAGTAATTTGCCGATTAGTTTCAGAACGGCTTGCATCACAATTAACTATTTTTTGCCAGGCATTCATTGTGGAACAAAAGTTATTTTCTCGGCGAGTTAAGCATTTTGAGTAATTTGCCGATTGGTTTCAGAACGTCTTGCATTGAAATTTACTATTTTTTGCCAGGCATTCATTGTGCAACAAAAGTGATTTTCTCGGCGAGTTAAGCATTTTGAGTAATTTGCCGGTTGGTTTCAGAACGTCTTGCATCAAAATGATCTATTTTTTCCCAGACTTTCATTTTGGAAAAAAAGTGATTTTCTCGGCGAGTTAAGCATTTTGAGTAATTTGCCGATTGGTTTCAGAACACCTTGCATCGAAATTAACTATTTTTTGCCAGACATTCATTGTGGAACAAAAGTGATTTTCTCGGTGAGTTAAGCATTTTGAGTAATTTGCCGATTGGTTTCAGAACGGCTTGCATCAAAATTAACTATTTTTTGCCAGACATTCATTGTGGAAAGAAAGTGATTTTTTTCGGCGAGTTAAGCATTTTGAGTAATTTACCGATTGGTTTCAGAACGGCTTGCATCAAAATTAACTATTTTTTGCTAGATATTCATTGTGGAAAGAAAGTGATTTTCTCGGCGAGTTAAGCATTTTGAGTAATTTGCCGATTAGTTTCAGAACGGCTTGCATCACAATTAACTATTTTTTGCCAGGCATTCATTGTGGAACAAAAGTTATTTTCTCGGCGAGTTGAGCATTTTGAGTAATTTGCCGATTGGTTTCAGAACGGCTTGCATTGAAATTTACCATTTTTTGCCAGACATTCATTGTGGAAAGAAAGTGATTTTCTCGGCGAGTTAAGCATTTTGAGTCATTTGCCGATTTGTTTCAGAACGTCTTGCATTGAAATTAACTATTTTTTGCGAACCATTCATTGTGGAACAAAAGTGGTTTTCTCGGCGCGTTAAGCATTTTGAGTAATTTGCCGATTGGTTTCAGAATGTCTTGCATTGAAATTAACTATTTTTTGCCAACCATTCATTGTGGGAAAAAAGTAATTTTCTCGGCGAGTTAAGCATTTTGAGTAATTTGCCGATTGGTTTCAGAACATCTTGCATTGAAATTTACTATTTTTTGCCAGACATTCATTGTGGAACAAAAGTGATTTTCTCGGCGAGTTAAGCATTTTGAGTAAGTTGCCGATTGGTTTCAGAACGGCTTGCATTGAAATTTACCATTTTTTGCCAGACATTCATTGTGGGGAAAATGTGATTTTCTCGGCGACTTAAGCATTTTGAGTAATTTGCCGATTAGTTTCAGATCGGCTTCCATCACAATTAACTATTTTTTGCCAGACATTCATTGTGGAACAAAATGATTTTCTCGGCGAGTTAAGCATTTTGAGTAATTTGCCGATTGGTTTCAGAAAGTCTTGCATTGGAATTTACTATTTTTTGCCAGACATTCATTGTGGAACAGAAGTGATTTTCTCGGCGAGTTAAGCATTTTGAGTAATTTGCCGATTGGTTTCAGAACGTCTTGCATCAAAATGATCTATTTTTTCCCAGCCATTCATTTTGGAAAAAAAGTGATTTTCTCGGCGAGTTAAGCATTTTGAGTAATTTGCCGATTGGTTTCAGAACGCCTTGCATCGAAATTAACTATTTTTTGCCAGACATTCATTGTGGAACAAAAGTGATTTTCTTGGTGAGTTTAGCATTTTCAGTAATTGGCCGATTGGTTTCAGAACGGCTTGCATTGAAATTTACTATTTTTTGCCAGACATTCATTGTGGAACAAAAGTGATTTTCTCGGCGAGTTAAGCATTTTGAGTAAGTTGCCGATTGGTTTCAGAACGGCTTTCATTGAAATTTACCATTTTTTGCCAGACATTCATTGTGGGGAAAATGTGATTTTCTCGGCGACTTAAGCGTTTTGAGTAATTTGCCGATTAGTTTCAGATCGGCTTCCATCACAATTAACTATTTTTTGCCAGACATTCATTGTGGAACAAAATGATTTTCTCGGCGAGTTAAGCATTTTGAGTAATTTGCCGATTGGTTTCAGAACGTCTTGCATTGAAATTTACTATTTTTTGCAAGACATTCATTGTGGAACAAAAGTGATTTTCTCGACGAGTTAAGCATTTTGAGTAATTTGCCGATTAGTTTCAGAACGGCTTGCATCACAATTAAGTATTTTTTGCCAGGCATTCATTGTGGAACAAAGTGATTTTCTCGGCGAGTTAAGCATTTTGAGTAATTTGCCATTGGTTTCAGAACGTCTTGCATTGAAATTTACTATTTTTTGCCAGACATTCATTGTGGAACAAAAGTGATTTTCTCGGCGAGTTAAGCATTTTGAGTAATTTGCCGATTGGTTTCAGAACGGCTTGCATCACAATTAACTATTTTTTGCCAGACATTCATTGTGGAAAGAAAGTGATTTTCTCGGCGAGTTAAGCATTTTGAGTAATTTGCCGATTGGTTTCAGAACGCCTTGCATCGAAATTAACTATTTTTTGCCAGACATTCATTGTGGAACAAAAGTGATTTTCTCGGTGAGTTAAGCATTTTGAGTAATTTGCCGATTGGTTTCAGAACGGCTTGCATCAAAATTAACTATTTTTTGCCAGACATTCATTGTGGAAATAAACTGATTTTCTCGGCGAGTTAAGCATTTTGAGTAATTTACCGATTGGTTTCAGAACGGCTTGCATTGAAATTTACTATTTTTTGCCAGACATTCATTGTGGAACAAAAGTGATTTTCTCGGCGAGTTAAGCATTTTGAGTAAGTTGCCGATTGGTTTCAGAACGGCTTGCATTGAAATTTACCATTTTTTGCCAGACATTCATTGTGGGGAAAATGTGATTTTCTCGGCGACTTAAGCGTTTTGAGTAATTTGCCGATTAGTTTCAGATCGGCTTCCATCACAAATAACTATTTTTTGCCAGACATTCATTGTGGAACAAAATGATTTTCTCGGCGAGTTAAGCATTTTGAGTAATTTGCCGATTGGTTTCAGAACGTCTTGCATTGAAATTTACTATTTTTTGCAAGACATTCATTGTGGAACAAAAGTGATTTTCTCGACGAGTTAAGCATTTTGAGTAATTTGCCGATTAGTTTCAGAACGGCTTGCATCACAAATAAGTATTTTTTGCCAGGCATTCATTGTGGAACAAAGTGATTTTCTCGGCGAGTTAAGCATTTTGAGTAATTTGCCATTGGTTTCAGAACGTCTTGCATTGAAATTTACTATTTTTTGCCAGACATTCATTGTGGAACAAAAGTGATTTTCTCGGCGAGTTAAGCATTTTGAGTAATTTGCCGATTAGTTTCAGAACGGCTTGCAGCACAATTAACTATTTTTTGCCAGGTATTCATTGTGGGAAAAAAGTGATTTTCTCGGCGAGTTAAGCATTTTGAGTAATTTGCCGATTGGTTTCAGAACGTCTTGCATTGAAATTTACTATTTTTTGCCAGACATTCGCTGTGGGAAAAAACTGATTTTCTCGCCGAGTTAAACATTTTGAGTAATTTGCCGATTGGTTTCAGAACGGCTTGCATCAAAATTAACTATTTTTTGCTAGATATTCATTGTGGAAAGAAAGTGATTTTCTCGGCGAGTTAAGCATTTTGAGTAATTTACCGATTGGTTTCAGAACGGCTTGCATTGGAATTTACCAATTTTTGCCAGGCATTCATTGTGCAACAAAAGTGATTTTCTCGGCGAGTTAAGCATTTTGAGTAATTTACCGATTGGTTTCAGAACGGCTTGCATCAAAATTAACTATTTTTTGCTAGATATTCATTGTGGAAAGAAAGTGATTTTCTCGGCGAGTTAAGCATTTTGAGTAATTTACCGATTGGTTTCAGAACGGCTTGCATCAAAATTAACTATTTTTTGCTAGATATTCATTGTGGAAAGAAAGTGATTTTCTCGGCGAGTTAAGCATTTTGAGTAATTTACCGATTGGTTTCAGAACGGCTTGCATTGGAATTTACTAATTTTTGCCAGGCATTCATTGTGCAACAAAAGTGATTTTCTCGGCGCGTTAAGCATTTTGAGTAATTTACCGATTGGTTTCAGAACGGCTTGCATTGAAATTTACTATTTTTTGCCAGACATTCATTGTGGAACAAAAGTGATTTTCTCGGCGAGTTAAGCATTTTGAGTAATTTGCCGATTGGTTTCAGAACGGCTTGCATCGAAATTAACTATTTTTTGCCAGACATTCATTATGGAACAAAAGTGATTTTCTCGGTGAGTTAAGCATTTTGAGTAATTTGCCGATTGGTTTCAGAACGGCTTACATCACAATTAACTATTTTTTGCCAGACATTCATTGTGGAAAGAAAGTGATTTTCTCGGCGAGTTAAGCATTTTGAGTAATTTGCCGATTGGTTTCAGAACGTCTTGCATCAAAATGAACAATTTTTTGCCAGCCATTCATTCTGGGGAAAAAGTGATTTTCTCGGCGAGTTAAGCATTTTGAGTAATTTGCCGATTGGTATCAGAACGGCTTGCATTGAAATTAACTATTTTTTGCGAACCATTCATTGTGGGGAAAAAGTGATTTTCTCGGCTGGTTAATCATTTTGAGTAATTTGCCGATTGGTTTCAGAACGGCTTGCATCAAAATTAACTATTTTTTGCCAGACATTCATTGTGGAAATAAACTGATTTTCTCGGCGAGTTAAGCATTTTGAGTAATTTACCGATTGGTTTCAGAACGGCTTGCATCAAAATTAACTATTTTTTGCTCGATATTCATTGTGGAAAGAAAGTGATTTTTTCGGCGAGTTAAGCATTTTGAGTAATTTACCGATTGGTTTCAGAACGGCTTGCATCAAAATTAACTATTTTTTGCTAGATATTCATTGTGGAAAGAAAGTGATTTTCTCGGCGAGTTAAGCATTTTGAGTAATTTGCCGATTAGTTTCAGAACGGCTTGCATCACAATTAACTATTTTTTGCCAGGCATTCATTGTGGAACAAAAGTTATTTTCTCGGCGAGTTGAGCATTTTGAGTAATTTGCCGATTGGTTTCAGAACGGCTTGCATTGAAATTTACCATTTTTTGCCAGACATTCATTGTGGAAAGAAAGTGATTTTCTCGGCGAGTTAAGCATTTTGAGTCATTTGCCGATTTGTTTCAGAACGTCTTGCATTGAAATTAACTATTTTTTGCGAACCATTCATTGTGGAACAAAAGTGGTTTTCTCGGCGCGTTAAGCATTTTGAGTAATTTGCCGATTGGTTTCAGAATGTCTTGCATTGAAATTAACTATTTTTTGCCAACCATTCATTGTGGGAAAAAAGTAATTTTCTCGGCGAGTTAAGCATTTTGAGTAATTTGCCGATTGGTTTCAGAACATCTTGCATTGAAATTTACTATTTTTTGCCAGACATTCATTGTGGAACAAAAGTGATTTTCTCGGCGAGTTAAGCATTTTGAGTAAGTTGCCGATTGGTTTCAGAACGGCTTGCATTGAAATTTACCATTTTTTGCCAGACATTCATTGTGGGGAAAATGTGATTTTCTCGGCGACTTAAGCATTTTGAGTAATTTGCCGATTAGTTTCAGATCGGCTTCCATCACAATTAACTATTTTTTGCCAGACATTCATTGTGGAACAAAATGATTTTCTCGGCGAGTTAAGCATTTTGAGTAATTTGCCGATTGGTTTCAGAAAGTCTTGCATTGGAATTTACTATTTTTTGCCAGACATTCATTGTGGAACAGAAGTGATTTTCTCGGCGAGTTAAGCATTTTGAGTAATTTGCCGATTGGTTTCAGAACGTCTTGCATCAAAATGATCTATTTTTTCCCAGCCATTCATTTTGGAAAAAAAGTGATTTTCTCGGCGAGTTAAGCATTTTGAGTAATTTGCCGATTGGTTTCAGAACGCCTTGCATCGAAATTAACTATTTTTTGCCAGACATTCATTGTGGAACAAAAGTGATTTTCTCGGTGAGTTTAGCATTTTCAGTAATTGGCCGATTGGTTTCAGAACGGCTTGCATCACAATTAACTATTTTTTGCCAGACATTCATTGTGGAAAGAAAGTGATTTTCTCGGCGAGTTAAGCATTTTGAGTAATTTGCCGATTGGTTTCAGAACGCCTTGCATCGAAATTAACTATTTTTTGCCAGACATTCATTGTGGAACAAAAGTGATTTTCTCGGTGAGTTAAGCATTTTGAGTAATTTGCCGATTGGTTTCAGAACGGCTTGCATCAAAATTAACTATTTTTTGCCAGACATTCATTGTGGAAATAAACTGATTTTCTCGGCGAGTTAAGCATTTTGAGTAATTTGCCGATTGGTTTCAGAACGCCTTGCATCGAAATTAACTATTTTTTGCCAGACATTCATTGTGGAACAAAAGTGATTTTCTCGGTGAGTTTAGCATTTTCAGTAATGGCCGATTGGTTTCAGAACGGCTTGCATCACAATTAACTATTTTTTGCCAGACATTCATTGTGGAAAGAAAGTGATTTTCTCGGCGAGTTAAGCATTTTGAGTAATTTGCCGATTGGTTTCAGAACGCCTTGCATCGAAATTAACTATTTTTTGCCAGACATTCATTGTGGAACAAAAGTGATTTTCTCGGTGAGTTAAGCATTTTGAGTAATTTGCCGATTGGTTTCAGAACGGCTTGCATCAAAATTAACTATTTTTTGCCAGACATTCATTGTGGAAATAAACTGATTTTCTCGGCGAGTTAAGCATTTTGAGTAATTTACCGATTGGTTTGAGAACGGCTTGCATTGAAATTTACTATTTTTTGCCAGACATTCATTGTGGAACAAAAGTGATTTTCTCGGCGAGTTAAGCATTTTGAGTAAGTTGCCGATTGGTTTCAGAACGGCTTGCATTGAAATTTACCATTTTTTGCCAGACATTCATTGTGGGGAAAATGTGATTTTCTCGGCGACTTAAGCGTTTTGAGTAATTTGCCGATTAGTTTCAGATCGGCTTCCATCACAATTAACTATTTTTTGCCAGACATTCATTGTGGAACAAAATGATTTTCTCGGCGAGTTAAGCATTTTGAGTAATTTGCCGATTGGTTTCAGAACGGCTTGCATCAAAATTAACTATTTTTTGCCAGACATTCATTGTGGAAATAAACTGATTTTCTCGGCGAGTTAAGCATTTTGAGTAATTTACCGATTGGTTTCAGAACGCCTTGCATCGAAATTAACTATTTTTTGCCAGACATTCATTGTGGAACAAAAGTGATTTTCTCGGTGAGTTAAGCATTTTGAGTAATTTGCCGATTGGTTTCAGAACGGCTTGCATCAAAATTAACTATTTTTTGCCAGACATTCATTGTGGAAATAAACTGATTTTCTCGGCGAGTTAAGCATTTTGAGTAATTTACCGATTGGTTTCAGAACGGCTTGCATTGAAATTTACTATTTTTTGCCAGACATTCATTGTGGAACAAAAGTGATTTTCTCGGCGAGTTAAGCATTTGGAGTAAGTTGCCGATTGGTTTCAGAACGGCTTGCATTGAAATTTACCATTTTTTGCCAGACATTCATTGTGGGGAAAATGTGATTTTCTCGGCGACTTAAGCGTTTTGAGTAATTTGCCGATTAGTTTCAGATCGGCTTCCATCACAATTAACTATTTTTTGCCAGACATTCATTGTGGAACAAAATGATTTTCTCGGCGAGTTAAGCATTTTGAGTAATTTGCCGATTGGTTTCAGAACGTCTTGCATTGAAATTTACTATTTTTTGCAAGACATTCATTGTGGAACAAAAGTGATTTTCTCGACGAGTTAAGCATTTTGAGTAATTTGCCGATTAGTTTCAGAACGGCTTGCATCACAATTAAGTATTTTTTGCCAGGCATTCATTGTGGAACAAAGTGATTTTCTCGGCGAGTTAAGCATTTTGAGTAATTTGCCATTGGTTTCAGAACGTCTTGCATTGAAATTTACTATTTTTTGCCAGACATTCATTGTGGAACAAAAGTGATTTTCTCGGCGAGTTAAGCATTTTGAGTAATTTGCCGATTAGTTTCAGAACGGCTTGCAGCACAATTAACTATTTTTTGCCAGGTATTCATTGTGGGAAAAAAGTGATTTTCTCGGCGAGTTAAGCATTTTGAGTAATTTGCCGATTGGTTTCAGAACGTCTTGCATTGAAATTTACTATTTTTTGCCAGACATTCGTTGTGGGAAAAAACTGATTTTCTCGCCGAGTTAAACATTTTGAGTAATTTGCCGATTGGTTTCAGAACGGCTTGCATCAAAATTAACTATTTTTTGCTAGATATTCATTGTGGAAAGAAAGTGATTTTCTCGGCGAGTTAAGCATTTTGAGTAATTTACCGATTGGTTTCAGAACGGCTTGCATTGGAATTTACCAATTTTTGCCAGGCATTCATTGTGCAACAAAAGTGATTTTCTCGGCGAGTTAAGCATTTTGAGTAATTTACCGATTGGTTTCAGAACGGCTTGCATCAAAATTAACTATTTTTTGCTAGATATTCATTGTGGAAAGAAAGTGATTTTCTCGGCGAGTTAAGCATTTTGAGTAATTTACCGATTGGTTTCAGAACGGCTTGCATCAAAATTAACTATTTTTTGCTAGATATTCATTGTGGAAAGAAAGTGATTTTCTCGGCGAGTTAAGCATTTTGAGTAATTTACCGATTGGTTTCAGAACGGCTTGCATTGGAATTTACTAATTTTTGCCAGGCATTCATTGTGCAACAAAAGTGATTTTCTCGGCGAGTTAAGCATTTTGAGTAATTTACCGATTGGTTTCAGAACGGCTTGCATTGAAATTTACTATTTTTTGCCAGACATTCATTGTGGAACAAAAGTGATTTTCTCGGCGAGTTAAGCATTTTGAGTAATTTGCCGATTGGTTTCAGAGCGGCTTGCATCGAAATTAACTATTTTTTGCCAGACATTCATTATGGAACAAAAGTGATTTTCTCGGTGAGTTAAGCATTTTGAGTAATTTGCCGATTGGTTTCAGAACGGCTTACATCACAATTAACTATTTTTTGCCAGACATTCATTGTGGAAAGAAAGTGATTTTCTCGGCGAGTTAAGCATTTTGAGTAATTTGCCGATTGGTTTCAGAACGTCTTGCATCAAAATGAACAATTTTTTGCCAGCCATTCATTCTGGGGAAAAAGTGATTTTCTCGGCGAGTTAAGCATTTTGAGTAATTTGCCGATTGGTATCAGAACGGCTTGCATTGAAATTAACTATTTTTTGCGAACCATTCATTGTGGGGAAAAAGTGATTTTCTCGGCTGGTTAATCATTTTGAGTAATTTGCCGATTGGTTTCAGAACGGCTTGCATCAAAATTAACTATTTTTTGCCAGACATTCATTGTGGAAATAAACTGATTTTCTCGGCGAGTTAAGCATTTTGAGTAATTTACCGATTGGTTTCAGAACGGCTTGCATCAAAATTAACTATTTTTTGCTCGATATTCATTGTGGAAAGAAAGTGATTTTCTCGGCGAGTTAAGCATTTTGAGTAATTTGCCGATTAGTTTCAGAACGGCTTGCATCACAATTAACTATTTTTTGCCAGGCATTCATTGTGGAACAAAAGTTATATTCTCGGCGAGTTAAGCATTTTGAGTATTTTGCCGATTGGTTTCAGAACGTCTTGCATTGAAATTTACTATTTTTTGCCAGACATTCATTGTGGAACAAAAGTGATTTTCTCGGCGAGTTAAGCATTTTGAGTAATTTGCCGACTAGTTTCAGAACGGCTTGCATCACAATTTACTATTTTTTGCCAGGCATTCATTGTGGAACAAAAGTGATTTTCTCGGCTAGTTAAGCATTTTGAGTAATTTGCCGATTGGTTTCAGAACGTCTTGCATTGAAATTTACTATTTTTTGCCAGATATTCATTGTGGAACAAAAGTGATTTTCTCGGCGAGTTAAGCATTTTGAGTAATTTGCCGATTGGTTTCAGAACTTCTTGCATTGAAATTTACTATTTTTTGCCAGACATTCATTGTGGAACAAAAGTGATTTTCTCGGCGAGTTAAGCATTTTGAGTAATTTGCCGATTGGTTTCAGAACGGCTTGCATCACAATTAACTATTTTTTGCCAGACATTCATTGTGGAAAGAAAGTGATTTTCTCGGCGAGTTAAACATTTTGAGTAATTTGCCGATTGGTTTCAGAACGTCTTGCATCAAAATGAACAATTTTTTGCCAGCCATTCATTCTGGGGAAAAAGTGATTTTCTCGGCGAGTTAAGCATTTTGAGTAATTTGCCGATTGGTTTCAGAACGGCTTGCATTGAAATTAACTATTTTTTGCGAACCATTCATTGTGGAAATAAACTGATTTTCTCGGCGAGTTAAGCATTTTGAGTAATTTACCGATTGGTTTCAGAACGGCTTGCATTGAAATTTACTATTTTTTGCCAGACATTCATTGTGGAACAAAAGTGATTTTCTCGGCGAGCTAAGCATTTTGAGTAATTTGCCGATTGGTTTCAGAACGGCTTGCATTGAAATTAACTATTTTTTGCGAACCATTCATTGTGGGGAAAAGGTGATTTTCTCGGCTAGTTAATCATTTTGAGTAATTTCACGATTGGTTTCAGAACGGCTTGCATCAAAATTAACTATTTTTTGCCAGACATTCATTGTGGAAATAAACTGATTTTCTCGGCGAGTTAAGTATTTTGAGTAATTTACCGATTGGTTTCAGAACGGCTTGCATCAAAATTAACTATTTTTTGCTAGATATTCTTTGTGGAAAGAAAGTGATTTTCTCGGCGAGTTAAGCATTTTGAGTAATTTGCCGATTAGTTTCAGAACGGCTTGCATCACAATTAACTATTTTTTGCCAGGCATTCATTGTGGAACAAAAGTTATTTTCTCGGCGAGTTAAGCATTTTGAGTAATTTGCCGATTGGTTTCAGAACGTCTTGCATTGAAATTTACTATTTTTTGCCAGGCATTCATTGTGCAACAAAAGTGATTTTCTCGGCGAGTTAAGCATTTTGAGTAATTTGCCGGTTGGTTTCAGAACGTCTTGCATCAAAATGATCTATTTTTTCCCAGACTTTCATTTTGGAAAAAAAGTGATTTTCTCGGCGAGTTAAGCATTTTGAGTAATTTGCCGATTGGTTTCAGAACACCTTGCATCGAAATTAACTATTTTTTGCCAGACATTCATTGTGGAACAAAAGTGATTTTCTCGGTGAGTTAAGCATTTTGAGTAATTTGCCGATTGGTTTCAGAACGGCTTGCATCAAAATTAACTATTTTTTGCCAGACATTCATTGTGGAAAGAAAGTGATTTTTTCGGCGAGTTAAGCATTTTGAGTAATTTACCGATTGGTTTCAGAACGGCTTGCATCAAAATTAACTATTTTTTGCTAGATATTCATTGTGGAAAGAAAGTGATTTTCTCGGCGAGTTAAGCATTTTGAGTAATTTGCCGATTAGTTTCAGAACGGCTTGCATCACAATTAACTATTTTTTGCCAGGCATTCATTGTGGAACAAAAGTTATTTTCTCGGCGAGTTGAGCATTTTGAGTAATTTGCCGATTGGTTTCAGAACGGCTTGCATTGAAGTTTACCATTTTTTGCCAGACATTCATTGTGGAAAGAAAGTGATTTTCTCGGCGAGTTAAGCATTTTGAGTCATTTGCCGATTTGTTTCAGAACGTCTTGCATTGCAATTAACTATTTTTTGCGAACCATTCATTGTGGAACAAAAGTGGTTTTCTCGGCGCGTTAAGCATTTTGAGTAATTTGCCGATTGGTTTCAGAATGTCTTGCATTGAAATTAACTATTTTTTGCCAACCATTCATTGTGGGAAAAAAGTAATTTTCTCGGCGAGTTAAGCATTTTGAGTAATTTGCCGATTGGTTTCAGAACATCTTGCATTGAAATTTACTATTTTTTGCCAGACATTCATTGTGGAACAAAAGTGATTTTCTCGGCGAGTTAAGCATTTTGAGTAAGTTGCCGATTGGTTTCAGAACGGCTTGCATTGAAATTTACCATTTTTTGCCAGACATTCATTGTGGGGAAAATGTGATTTTCTCGGCGACTTAAGCATTTTGAGTAATTTGCCGATTAGTTTCAGATCGGCTTCCATCACAATTAACTATTTTTTGCCAGACATTCATTGTGGAACAAAATGATTTTCTCGGCGAGTTAAGCATTTTGAGTAATTTGCCGATTGGTTTCAGAAAGTCTTGCATTGGAATTTACTATTTTTTGCCAGACATTCATTGTGGAACAGAAGTGATTTTCTCGGCGAGTTAAGCATTTTGAGTAATTTGCCGATTGGTTTCAGAACGTCTTGCATCAAAATGATCTATTTTTTCCCAGCCATTCATTTTGGAAAAAAAGTTATTTTCTCGGCGAGTTAAGCATTTTGAGTAATTTGCCGATTGGTTTCAGAACGCCTTGCATCGAAATTAACTATTTTTTGCCAGACATTCATTGTGGAACAAAAGTGATTTTCTCGGTGAGTTTAGCATTTTCAGTAATTGGCCGATTGGTTTCAGAACGGCTTGCATCACAATTAACTATTTTTTGCCAGACATTCATTGTGGAAAGAAAGTGATTTTCTCGGCGAGTTAAGCATTTTGAGTAATTTGCCGATTGGTTTCAGAACGCCTTGCATCGAAATTAACTATTTTTTGCCAGACATTCATTGTGGAACAAAAGTGATTTTCTCGGTGAGTTAAGCATTTTGAGTAATTTGCGGATTGGTTTCAGAACGGCTTGCATCAAAATTAACTATTTTTTGCCAGACATTCATTGTGGAAATAAACTGATTTTCTCGGCGAGTTAAGCATTTTGAGTAATTTACCGATTGGTTTCAGAACGGCTTGCATTGAAATTTACTATTTTTTGCCAGACATTCATTGTGGAACAAAAGTGATTTTCTCGGCGAGTTAAGCATTTTGAGTAAGTTGCCGATTGGTTTCAGAACGGCTTGCATTGAAATTTACCATTTTTTGCCAGACATTCATTGTGGGGAAAATGTGATTTTCTCGGCGACTTAAGCGTTTTGAGTAATTTGCCGATTAGTTTCAGATCGGCTTCCATCACAATTAACTATTTTTTGCCAGACATTCATTGTGGAACAAAATGATTTTCTCGGCGAGTTAAGCATTTTGAGTAATTTGCCGATTGGTTTCAGAACGTCTTGCATTGAAATTTACTATTTTTTGCAAGACATTCATTGTGGAACAAAAGTGATTTTCTCGACGAGTTAAGCATTTTGAGTAATTTGCCGATTAGTTTCAGAACGGCTTGCATCACAATTAAGTATTTTTTGCCAGGCATTCATTGTGGAACAAAGTGATTTTCTCGGCGAGTTAAGCATTTTGAGTAATTTGCCATTGGTTTCAGAACGTCTTGCATTGAAATTTACTATTTTTTGCCAGACATTCATTGTGGAACAAAAGTGATTTTCTCGGCGAGTTAAGCATTTTGAGTAATTTGCCGATTAGTTTCAGAACGGCTTGCAGCACAATTAACTATTTTTTGCCAGGTATTCATTGTGGGGAAAAAAGTGATTTTCTCGGCGAGTTAAGCATTTTGAGTAATTTGCCGATTGGTTTCAGAACGTCCTGCATTGAAATTTACTATTTTTTGCCAGACATTCGTTGTGGGAAAAAACTGATTTTCTCGCCGAGTTAAACATTTTGAGTAATTTGCCGATTGGTTTCAGAACGTCTTGCATTGAAATTTACTATTTTTTGCCAGACATTCATTGTGGAACAGAAGTGATTTTCTCGGCGAGTTAAGCATTTTGAGTAAGTTACCGATTGGTTTCAGAACGGTTTGCATTGGAATTTACTATTTTTTGCCAGACATTCATTGTGGAACAGAAGTGATTTTCTCGGCGAGTTAAGCATTTTGAGTAATTTGCCGATTGGTTTCAGAACGTCTTGCATCAAAATGATCTATTTTTTCCCAGCCATTCATTTTGGAAAAAAAGTGATTTTCTCGGCGAGTTAAGCATTTTGAGTAATTTGCCGATTAGTTTCAGAACGGCTTGCATCACAATTAACTATTTTTTGCCAGGCATTCATTGTGGAACAAAAGTTATTTTCTCGGCGAGTTAAGCATTTTGAGTATTTTGCCGATTGGTTTCAGAACGTCTTGCATTGAAATTTACTATTTTTTGCCAGACATTCATTGTGGAACAAAAGTGATTTTCTCGGCGAGTTAAGCATTTTGAGTAATTTGCCGACTAGTTTCAGAACGGCTTGCATCACAATTTACTATTTTTTGCCAGGCATTCATTGTGGAACAAAAGTGATTTTCTCGGCTAGTTAAGCATTTTGAGTAATTTGCCGATTGGTTTCAGAACGTCTTGCATCAAAATGAACAATTTTTTGCCAGCCATTCATTCTGGGGAAAAAGTGATTTTCTCGGCGAGTTAAGCATTTTGAGTAATTTGCCGATTGGTTTCAGAACGGCTTGCATTGAAATTAACTATTTTTTGCGAACCATTCATTGTGGGGAACAAGTGATTTTCTCGGCTAGTTAATCATTTTGAGTAATTTGCCGATTGGTTTCAGAACGGCTTGCATCAAAATTAACTATTTTTTGCCAGACATTCATTGTGGAAATAAACTGATTTTCTCGGCGAGTTAAGCATTTTGTGTAATTTACCGATTGGTTTCAGAACGGCTTGCATTGAAATTTACTATTTTTTGCCAGACATTCATTGTGGAACAAAAGTGATTTTCTCGGCTAGCTAAGCATTTTGAGTAATTTGCCGATTGGTTTCAGAACGGCTTGCATTGAAATTAACTATTTTTTGCGAACCATTCATTGTGGGGAAAAAGTGATTTTCTCGGCTAGTTAATCATTTTGAGTAATTTGCCGATTGGTTTCAGAACGGCTTGCATCAAAATTAACTATTTTTTGCCAGACATTCATTGTGGAAATAAACTGATTTTCTCGGCGAGTTAAGTATTTTGAGTAATTTACCGATTGGTTTCAGAACGGCTTGCATCAAAATTAACTATTTTTTGCTAGATATTCATTGTGGAAAGAAAGTGATTTTCTCGGCGAGTTAAGCATTTTGAGTAATTTGCCGATTAGTTTCAGAACGGCTTGCATCACAATTAACTATTTTTTGCCAGGCATTCATTGTGGAACAAAAGTGATTTTCTCGGCGAGTTAAACATTTTGAGTAATTTGCCGATTGGCTTCAGAACGTCTTGCATTGAAATTTACTATTTGATGCCAGGCATTCATTGTGCAACAAAAGTGATTTTCTCGGCGAGTTAAGCATTTTGAGTAATTTGCCGGTTGGTTTCAGAACGTCTTGCATCAAAATGATCTATTTTTTCCCAGACTTTCATTTTGGAAAAAAAGTGATTTTCTCGGCGAGTTAAGCATTTTGAGTAATTTGCCGATTGGTTTCAGAACACCTTGCATCGAAATTAACTATTTTTTGCCAGACATTCATTGTGGAACAAAAGTGATTTTCTCGGTGAGTTAAGCATTTTGAGTAATTTGCCGATTGGTTTCAGAACGGCTTGCATCAAAATTAACTATTTTTTGCCAGACATTCATTGTGGAAAGAAAGTGATTTTTTCGGCGAGTTAAGCATTTTGAGTAATTTACCGATTGGTTTCAGAACGGCTTGCATCAAAATTAACTATTTTTTGCTAGATATTCATTGTGGAAAGAAAGTGATTTTCTCTGCGAGTTAAGCATTTTGAGTAATTTGCCGATTAGTTTCAGAACGGCTTGCATCACAATTAACTATTTTTTGCCAGGCATTCATTGTGGAACAAAAGTTATTTTCTCGGCGAGTTGAGCATTTTGAGTAATTTGCCGATTGGTTTCAGAACGGCTTGCATTGAAATTTACCATTTTTTGCCAGACATTCATTGTGGAAAGAAAGTGATTTTCTCGGCGAGTTAAGCATTTTGAGTCATTTGCCGATTTGTTTCAGAACGTCTTGCATTGAAATTAACTATTTTTTGCGAACCATTCATTGTGGAACAAAAGTGGTTTTCTCGGCGCGTTAAGCATTTTGAGTAATTTGCCGATTGGTTTCAGAATGTCTTGCATTGAAATTAACTATTTTTTGCCAACCATTCATTGTGGGAAAAAAGTAATTTTCTCGGCGAGTTAAGCATTTTGAGTAATTTGCCGATTGGTTTCAGAACATCTTGCATTGAAATTTACTATTTTTTGCCAGACATTCATTGTGGAACAAAAGTGATTTTCTCGGCGAGTTAAGCATTTTGAGTAAGTTGCCGATTGGTTTCAGAACGGCTTGCATTGAAATTTACCATTTTTTGCCAGACATTCATTGTGGGGAAAATGTGATTTTCTCGGCGACTTAAGCATTTTGAGTAATTTGCCGATTAGTTTCAGATCGGCTTCCATCACAATTAACTATTTTTTGCCAGACATTCATTGTGGAACAAAATGATTTTCTCGGCGAGTTAAGCATTTTGAGTAATTTGCCGATTGGTTTCAGAAAGTCTTGCATTGGAATTTACTATTTTTTGCCAGACATTCATTGTGGAACAGAAGTGATTTTCTCGGCGAGTTAAGCATTATGAGTAATTTGCCGATTGGTTTCAGAACGTCTTGCATCAAAATGATCTATTTTTTCCCAGACATTCATTTTGGAAAAAAAGTGATTTTCTCGGCGAGTTAAGCATTTTGAGTAATTTGCCGATTGGTTTCAGAACGCCTTGCATCGAAATTAACTATTTTTTGCCAGACATTCATTGTGGAACAAAAGTGATTTTCTCGGTGAGTTTAGCATTTTCAGTAATTGGCCGATTGGTTTCAGAACGGCTTGCATCACAATTAACTATTTTTTGCCAGACATTCATTGTGGAAAGAAAGTGATTTTCTCGGCGAGTTAAGCATTTTGAGTAATTTGCCGATTGGTTTCAGAACGCCTTGCATCGAAATTAACTATTTTTTGCCAGACATTCATTGTGGAACAAAAGTGATTTTCTCGGTGAGTTAAGCATTTTGAGTAATTTGCCGATTGGTTTCAGAACGGCTTGCATCAAAATTAACTATTTTTTGCCAGACATTCATTGTGGAAATAAACTGATTTTCTCGGCGAGTTAAGCATTTTGAGTAATTTACCGATTGGTTTCAGAACGGCTTGCATTGAAATTTACTATTTTTTGCCAGACATTCATTGTGGAACAAAAGTGATTTTCTCGGCGAGTTAAGCATTTTGAGTAAGTTGCCGATTGGTTTCAGAACGGCTTGCATTGAAATTTACCATTTTTTGCCAGACATTCATTGTGGGGAAAATGTGATTTTCTCGGCGACTTAAGCGTTTTGAGTAATTTGCCGATTAGTTTCAGATCGGCTTCCATCACAATTAACTATTTTTTGCCAGACATTCATTGTGGAACAAAATGATTTTCTCGGCGAGTTAAGCATTTTGAGTAATTTGCCGATTGGTTTCAGAAAGTCTTGCATTGGAATTTACTATTTTTTGCCAGACATTCATTGTGGAACAGAAGTGATTTTCTCGGCGAGTTAAGCATTTTGAGTAATTTGCCGATTGGTTTCAGAACGTCTTGCATCAAAATGATCTATTTTTTCCCAGCCATTCATTTTGGAAAAAAAGTGATTTTCTCGGCGAGTTAAGCATTTTGAGTAATTTGCCGATTGGTTTCAGAACGCCTTGCATCGAAATTAACTATTTTTTGCCAGACATTCATTGTGGAACAAAAGTGATTTTCTCGGTGAGTTTAGCATTTTCAGTAATTGGCCGATTGGTTTCAGAACGGCTTGCATCACAATTAACTATTTTTTGCCAGACATTCATTGTGGAAAGAAAGTGATTTTCTCGGCGAGTTAAGCATTTTGAGTAATTTGCCGATTGGTTTCAGAACGCCTTGCATCGAAATTAACTATTTTTTGCCAGACATTCATTGTGGAACAAAAGTGATTTTCTCGGTGAGTTAAGCATTTTGAGTAATTTGCCGATTGGTTTCAGAACGGCTTGCATCAAAATTAACTATTTTTTGCCAGACATTCATTGTGGTAATAAACTGATTTTCTCGGCGAGTTAAGCATTTTGAGTAATTTACCGATTGGTTTCAGAACGGCTTGCATTGAAATTTACTATTTTTTGCCAGACATTCATTGTGGAACAAAAGTGATTTTCTCGGCGAGTTAAGCATTTTGAGTAAGTTGCCGATTGGTTTCAGAACGGCTTGCATTGAAATTTACCATTTTTTGCCAGACATTCATTGTGGGGAAAATGTGATTTTCTCGGCGACTTAAGCGTTTTGAGTAATTTGCCGATTAGTTTCAGATCGGCTTCCATCACAATTAACTATTTTTTGCCAGACATTCATTGTGGAACAAAATGATTTTCTCGGCGAGTTAAGCATTTTGAGTAATTTGCCGATTAGTTTCAGAACGGCTTGCATCACAATTAAGTATTTTTTGCCAGGCATTCATTGTGGAACAAAGTGATTTTCTCGGCGAGTTAAGCATTTTGAGTAATTTGCCATTGGTTTCAGAACGTCTTGCATTGAAATTTACTATTTTTTGCCAGACATTCATTGTCGAACAAAAGTGATTTTCTCGGCGAGTTAAGCATTTTGAGTAATTTGCCGATTGGTTTCAGAACGGCTTGCATCACAATTAACTATTTTTTGCCAGACATTCATTGTGGAAAGAAAGTGATTTTCTCGGCGAGTTAAGCATTTTGAGTAATTTGCCGATTGGTTTCAGAACGCCTTGCATCGAAATTAACTATTTTTTGCCAGACATTCATTGTCGAACAAAAGTGATTTTCTCGGCGAGTTAAGCATTTTGAGTAATTTGCCGATTGGTTTCAGAACGGCTTGCATCACAATTAACTATTTTTTGCCAGACATTCATTGTGGAAAGAAAGTGATTTTCTCGGCGAGTTAAGCATTTTGAGTAATTTGCCGATTGGTTTCAGAACGCCTTGCATCGAAATTAACTATTTTTTGCCAGACATTCATTGTGGAACAAAAGTGATTTTCTCGGTGAGTTAAGCATTTTGAGTAATTTGCCGATTGGTTTCAGAACGGCTTGCATCATAATTAACTATTTTTTGCCAGACATTCATTGTGGAAATAAACTGATTTTCTCGGCGAGTTAAGCATTTTGAGTAATTTACCGATTGGTTTCAGAACGGCTTGCATTGAAATTTACTATTTTTTGCCAGACATTCATTGTGGAACAAAAGTGATTTTCTCGGCGAGTTAAGCATTTTGAGTAAGTTGCCGATTGGTTTCAGAACGGCTTGCATTGAAATTTACCATTTTTTGCCAGACATTCATTGTGGGGAAAATGTGATTTTCTCGGCGACTTAAGCGTTTTGAGTAATTTGCCGATTAGTTTCAGATCGGCTTCCATCACAATTAACTATTTTTTGCCAGACATTCATTGTGGAACAAAATGATTTTCTCGGCGAGTTAAGCATTTTGAGTAATTTGCCGATTGGTTTCAGAACGGCTTGCATCAAAATTAACTATTTTTTGCTAGATATTCATTGTGGAAAGAAAGTGATTTTCTCGGCGAGTTAAGCATTTTGAGTAATTTGCCGATTAGTTTCAGAACGGCTTGCATCACAATTAACTACTTTTTGCCAGGCATTCATTGTGGAACAAAAGTTATTTTCTCGGCGAGTTGAGCATTTTGAGTAATTTGCCGATTGGTTTCAGAACGGCTTGCATTGAAATTTACCATTTTTTGCCAGACATTCATTGTGGAAAGAAAGTGATTTTCTCGGCGAGTTAAGCATTTTGAGTCATTTGCCGATTTGTTTCAGAACGTCTTGCATTGAAATTAACTATTTTTTGCGAACCATTCATTGTGGAACAAAAGTGGTTTTCTCGGCGCGTTAAGCATTTTGAGTAATTTGCCGATTGGTTTCAGAATGTCTTGCATTGAAATTAACTATTTTTTGCCAACCATTCATTGTGGGAAAAAAGTAATTTTCTCGGCGAGTTAAGCATTTTGAGTAATTTGCCGATTGGTTTCAGAACATCTTGCATTGAAATTTACTATTTTTTGCCAGACATTCATTGTGGAACAAAAGTGATTTTCTCGGCGAGTTAAGCATTTTGAGTAAGTTGCCGATTGGTTTCAGAACGGCTTGCATTGAAATTTACCATTTTTTGCCAGACATTCATTGTGGGGAAAATGTGATTTTCTCGGCGACTTAAGCATTTTGAGTAATTTGCCGATTAGTTTCAGATCGGCTTCCATCACAATTAACTATTTTTTGCCAGACATTCATTGTGGAACAAAATGATTTTCTCGGCGAGTTAAGCATTTTGAGTAATTTGCCGATTGGTTTCAGAAAGTCTTGCATTGGAATTTACTATTTTTTGCCAGACATTCATTGTGGAACAGAAGTGATTTTCTCGGCGAGTTAAGCATTTTGAGTAATTTGCCGATTGGTTTCAGAACGTCTTGCATCAAAATGATCTATTTTTTCCCAGCCATTCATTTTGGAAAAAAAGTGATTTTCTCGGCGAGTTAAGCATTTTGCGTAATTTGCCGATTGGTTTCAGAACGCCTTGCATCGAAATTAACTATTTTTTGCCAGACATTCATTGTGGAACAAAAGTGATTTTCTCGGTGAGTTTAGCATTTTCAGTAATTGGCCGATTGGTTTCAGAACGGCTTGCATCACAATTAACTATTTTTTGCCAGACATTCATTGTGGAAAGAAAGTGATTTTCTCGGCGAGTTAAGCATTTTGAGTAATTTGCCGATTGGTTTCAGAACGCCTTGCATCGAAATTAACTATTTTTTGCCAGACATTCATTGTGGAACAAAAGTGATTTTCTCGGTGAGTTAAGCATTTTGAGTAATTTGCCGATTGGTTTCAGAACGGCTTGCATCAAAATTAACTATTTTTTGCCAGACATTCATTGTGGAAATAAACTGATTTTCTCGGCGAGTTAAGCATTTTGAGTAATTTACCGATTGGTTTCAGAACGGCTTGCATTGAAATTTACTATTTTTTGCCAGACATTCATTGTGGAACAAAAGTGATTTTCTCGGCGAGTTAAGCATTTTGAGTAAGTTGCCGATTGGTTTCAGAACGGCTTGCATTGAAATTTACCATTTTTTGCCAGACATTCATTGTGGGGAAAATGTGATTTTCTCGGCGACTTAAGCGTTTTGAGTAATTTGCCGATTAGTTTCAGATCGGCTTCCATCACAATTAACTATTTGTTGCCAGACATTCATTGTGGAACAAAATGATTTTCTCGGCGAGTTAAGCATTTTGAGTAATTTGCCGATTGGTTTCAGAAAGTCTTGCATTGGAATTTACTATTTTTTGCCAGACATTCATTGTGGAACAGAAGTGATTTTCTCGGCGAGTTAAGCATTTTGAGTAATTTGCCGATTGGTTTCAGAACGTCTTGCATCAAAATGATCTATTTTTTCCCAGCCATTCATTTTGGAAAAAAAGTGATTTTCTCGGCGAGTTAAGCATTTTGAGTAATTTGCCGATTGGTTTCAGAACGCCTTGCATCGAAATTAACTATTTTTTGCCAGACATTCATTGTGGAACAAAAGTGATTTTCTCGGTGAGTTTAGCATTTTCAGTAATTGGCCGATTGGTTTCAGAACGGCTTGCATCACAATTAACTATTTTTTGCCAGACATTCATTGTGGAAAGAAAGTGATTTTCTCGGCGAGTTAAGCATTTTGAGTAATTTGCCGATTGGTTTCAGAACGCCTTGCATCGAAATTAACTATTTTTTGCCAGACATTCATTGTGGAACAAAAGTGATTTTCTCGGTGAGTTAAGCATTTTGAGTAATTTGCCGATTGGTTTCAGAACGGCTTGCATCAAAATTAACTATTTTTTGCCAGACATTCATTGTGGAAATAAACTGATTTTCTCGGCGAGTTAAGCATTTTGAGTAATTTACCGATTGGTTTCAGAACGGCTTGCATTGAAATTTACTATTTTTTGCCAGACATTCATTGTGGAACAAAAGTGATTTTCTCGGCGAGTTAAGCATTTTGAGTAAGTTGCCGATTGGTTTCAGAACGGCTTGCATTGAAATTTACCATTTTTTGCCAGACATTCATTGTGGGGAAAATGTGATTTTCTCGGCGACTTAAGCGTTTTGTGTAATTTGCCGATTAGTTTCAGATCGGCTTCCATCACAATTAACTATTTTTTGCCAGACATTCATTGTGGAACAAAATGATTTTCTCGGCGAGTTAAGCATTTTGAGTAATTTGCCGATTGGTTTCAGAACGTCTTGCATTGAAATTTACTATTTTTTGCAAGACATTCATTGTGGAACAAAAGTGATTTTCTCGACGAGTTAAGCATTTTGAGTAATTTGCCGATTAGTTTCAGAACGGCTTGCATCACAATTAAGTATTTTTTGCCAGGCATTCATTGTGGAACAAAGTGATTTTCTCGGCGAGTTAAGCATTTTGAGTAATTTGCCATTGGTTTCCGAACGTCTTGCATTGAAATTTACTATTTTTTGCCAGACATTCATTGTCGAACAAAAGTGATTTTCTCGGCGAGTTAAGCATTTTGAGTAATTTGCCGATTGGTTTCAGAACGGCTTGCATCACAATTAACTATTTTTTGCCAGACATTCATTGTGGAAAGAAAGTGATTTTCTCGGCGAGTTAAGCATTTTGAGTAATTTGCCGACTGGTTTCAGAACGCCTTGCATCGAAATTTACCATTTTTTGCCAGACATTCATTGTGGGGAAAATGTGATTTTCTCGGCGACTTAAGCGTTTTGAGTAATTTGCCGATTAGTTTCAGATCGGCTTCCATCACAATTAACTATTTTTTGCCAGACATTCATTGTGGAAAAAAAGTGATTTTCTCGGCGAGTTAAGCATTTTGAGTAATTTGCCGATTGGTTTCAGAACGCCTTGCATCGAAATTAACTATTTTTTGCCAGACATTCATTGTGGAACAAAAGTGATTTTCTCGGCGAGTTAAGCATTTTGAGTAAGTTGCCGATTGGTTTCAGAACGGCTTGCATTGAAATTTACCATTTTTTGCCAGACATTCATTGTGGGGAAAATGTGATTTTCTCGGCGACTTAAGCGTTTTGAGTAATTTGCCGATTAGTTTCAGATCGGCTTCCATCACAATTAACTATTTTTTGCCAGACATTCATTGTGGAACAAAATGATTTTCTCGGCGAGTTAAGCATTTTGAGTAATTTGCCGATTGGTTTCAGAACGGCTTGCATCAAAATTAACTATTTTTTGCTAGATATTCATTGTGGAAAGAAAGTGATTTTCTCGGCGAGTTAAGCATTTTGAGTAATTTGCCGATTAGTTTCAGAACGGCTTGCATCACAATTAACTATTTTTTGCCAGGCATTCATTGTGGAACAAAAGTTATTTTCTCGGCGAGTTGAGCATTTTGAGTAATTTGCCGATTGGTTTCAGAACGGCTTGCATTGAAATTTACCATTTTTTGCCAGACATTCATTGTGGAAAGAAAGTGATTTTCTCGGCGAGTTAAGCATTTTGAGTCATTTGCCGATTTGTTTCAGAACGTCTTGCATTGAAATTAACTATTTTTTGCGAACCATTCATTGTGGAACAAAAGTGGTTTTCTCGGCGCGTTAAGCATTTTGAGTAATTTGCCGATTGGTTTCAGAATGTCTTGCATTGAAATTAACTATTTTTTGCCAACCATTCATTGTGGGAAAAAAGTAATTTTCTCGGCGAGTTAAGCATTTTGAGTAATTTGCCGATTGGTTTCAGAACATCTTGCATTGAAATTTACTATTTTTTGCCAGACATTCATTGTGGAACAAAAGTGATTTTCTCGGCGAGTTAAGCATTTTGAGTAAGTTGCCGATTGGTTTCAGAACGGCTTGCATTGAAATTTACCATTTTTTGCCAGACATTCATTGTGGGGAAAATGTGATTTTCTCGGCGACTTAAGCATTTTGAGTAATTTGCCGATTAGTTTCAGATCGGCTTCCATCACAATTAACTATTTTTTGCCAGACATTCATTGTGGAACAAAATGATTTTCTCGGCGAGTTAAGCATTTTGAGTAATTTGCCGATTGGTTTCAGAAAGTCTTGCATTGGAATTTACTATTTTTTGCCAGACATTCATTGTGGAACAGAAGTGATTTTCTCGGCGAGTTAAGCATTTTGAGTAATTTGCCGATTGGTTTCAGAACGTCTTGCATCAAAATGATCTATTTTTTCCCAGCCATTCATTTTGGAAAAAAAGTGATTTTCTCGGCGAGTTAAGCATTTTGAGTAATTTGCCGATTGGTTTCAGAACGCCTTGCATCGAAATTAACTATTTTTTGCCAGACATTCATTGTGGAACAAAAGTGATTTTCTCGGTGAGTTTAGCATTTTCAGTAATTGGCCGATTGGTTTCAGAACGGCTTGCATCACAATTAACTATTTTTTGCCAGACATTCATTGTGGAAAGAAAGTGATTTTCTCGGCGAGTTAAGCATTTTGAGTAATTTGCCGATTGGTTTCAGAACGCCTTGCATCGAAATTAACTATTTTTTGCCAGACATTCATTGTGGAACAAAAGTGATTTTCTCGGCGAGTTAAGCATTTTGAGTAAGTTGCCGATTGGTTTCAGAACGGCTTGCATCAAAATTAACTATTTTTTGCCAGACATTCATTGTGGAAATAAACTGATTTTCTCGGCGAGTTAAGCATTTTGAGTAATTTACCGATTGGTTTCAGAACGGCTTGCATTGAAATTTACTATTTTTTGCCAGACATTCATTGTGGAACAAAAGTGATTTTCTCGGCGAGTTAAGCATTTTGAGTAAGTTGCCGATTGGTTTCAGAACGGCTTGCATTGAAATTTACCATTTTTTGCCAGACATTCATTGTGGGGAAAATGTGATTTTCTCGGCGACTTAAGCGTTTTGAGTAATTTGCCGATTAGTTTCAGATCGGCTTCCATCACAATTAACTATTTTTTGCCAGACATTCATTGTGGAACAAAATGATTTTCTCGGCGAGTTAAGCATTTTGAGTAATTTGCCGATTGGTTTCAGAAAGTCTTGCATTGGAATTTACTATTTTTTGCCAGACATTCATTGTGGAACAGAAGTGATTTTCTCGGCGAGTTAAGCATTTTGAGTAATTTGCCGATTGGTTTCAGAACGTCTTGCATCAAAATGATCTATTTTTTCCCAGCCATTCATTTTGGAAAAAAAGTGATTTTCTCGGCGAGTTAAGCATTTTGAGTAATTTGCCGATTGGTTTCAGAACGCCTTGCATCGAAATTAACTATTTTTTGCCAGACATTCATTGTGGAACAAAAGTGATTTTCTCGGTGAGTTTAGCATTTTCAGTAATTGGCCGATTGGTTTCAGAACGGCTTGCATCACAATTAACTATTTTTTGCCAGACATTCATTGTGGAAAGAAAGTGATTTTCTCGGCGAGTTAAGCATTTTGAGTAATTTGCCGATTGGTTTCAGAACGCCTTGCATCGAAATTAACTATTTTTTGCCAGACATTCATTGTGGAACAAAAGTGATTTTCTCGGTGAGTTAAGCATTTTGAGTAATTTGCCGATTGGTTTCAGAACGGCTTGCATCAAAATTAACTATTTTTTGCCAGACATTCATTGTGGAAATAAACTGATTTTCTCGGCGAGTTAAGCATTTTGAGTAATTTACCGATTGGTTTCAGAACGGCTTGCATTGAAATTTACTATTTTTTGCCAGACATTCATTGTGGAACAAAAGTGATTTTCTCGGCGAGTTAAGCATTTTGAGTAAGTTGCCGATTGGTTTCAGAACGGCTTGCATTGAAATTTACCATTTTTTGCCAGACATTCATTGTGGGGAAAATGTGATTTTCTCGGCGACTTAAGCGTTTTGAGTAATTTGCCGATTAGTTTCAGATCGGCTTCCATCACAATTAACTATTTTTTGCCAGACATTCATTGTGGAACAAAATGATTTTCTCGGCGAGTTAAGCATTTTGAGTAATTTGCCGATTGGTTTCAGAACGTCTTGCATTGAAATTTACTATTTTTTGCAAGACATTCATTGTGGAACAAAAGTGATTTTCTCGACGAGTTAAGCATTTTGAGTAATTTGCCGATTAGTTTCAGAACGGCTTGCATCACAATTAAGTATTTTTTGCCAGGCATTCATTGTGGAACAAAGTGATTTTCTCGGCGAGTTAAGCATTTTGAGTAATTTGCCATTGGTTTCAGAACGTCTTGCATTGAAATTTACTATTTTTTGCCAGACATTCATTGTCGAACAAAAGTGATTTTCTCGGCGAGTTAAGCATTTTGAGTAATTTGCCGATTGGTTTCAGAACGGCTTGCATCACAATTAACTATTTTTTGCCAGACATTCATTGTGGAAAGAAAGTGATTTTCTCGGCGAGTTAAGCATTTTGAGTAATTTGCCGATTGGTTTCAGAACGGCTTGCATCACAATTAACTATTTTTTGCCAGACATTCATTGTGGAAAGAAAGTGATTTTCTCGGCGAGTTAAGCATTTTGAGTAATTTGCCGATTGGTTTCAGAACGCCTTGCATCGAAATTAACTATTTTTTGCCAGACATTCATTGTGGAACAAAAGTGATTTTCTCGGCGAGTTAAGCATTTTGAGTAATTTGCCGATTGGTTTCAGAACGGCTTGCATCACAATTAACTATTTTTTGCCAGACATTCATTGTGGAAAGAAAGTGATTTTCTCGGCGAGTTAAGCATTTTGAGTAATTTGCCGATTGGTTTCAGAACGCCTTGCATCGAAATTTACCATTTTTTGCCAGACATTCATTGTGGGGAAAATGTGATTTTCTCGGCGACTTAAGCGTTTTGAGTAATTTGCCGATTAGTTTCAGATCGGCTTCCATCACAATTAACTATTTTTTGCCAGACATTCATTGTGGAAAAAAAGTGATTTTCTCGGCGAGTTAAGCATTTTGAGTAATTTGCCGATTGGTTTCAGAACGCCTTGCATCGAAATTAACTATTTTTTGCCAGACATTCATTGTGGAACAAAAGTGATTTTCTCGGTGAGTTTAGCATTTTCAGTAATTGGCCGATTGGTTTCAGAACGGCTTGCATCACAATTAACTATTTTTTGCCAGACATTCATTGTGGAAAGAAAGTGATTTTCTCGGCGAGTTAAGCATTTTGAGTAATTTGCCGATTGGTTTCAGAACGCCTTGCATCGAAATTAACTATTTTTTGCCAGACATTCATTGTGGAACAAAAGTGATTTTCTCGGTGAGTTAAGCATTTTGAGTAATTTGCCGATTGGTTTCAGAACGGCTTGCATCAAAATTAACTATTTTTTGCCAGACATTCATTGTGGAAATAAACTGATTTTCTCGGCGAGTTAAGCATTTTGAGTAATTTGCCGATTGGTTTCAGAACTTCTTGCATTGAAATTTACTATTTTTTGCCAGACATTCATTGTGGAACAAAAGTGCTTTTCTCGGCGAGTTATTTTTTTGAGTAATTTGCCGGTTGGTTTCAGAACGTCTTGCATCAAAATGATCTATTTTTTCCCAGACTTTCATTTTGGAAAAAAAGTGATTTTCTCGGCGAGTTAAGCATTTTGAGTAATTTGCCGATTGGTTTCAGAACGCCTTGCATCGTAATTAACTATTTTTTGCCAGACATTCATTGTGGAACAAAAGTGATTTTCTCGGTGAGTTAAGCATTTTGAGTAATTTGCCGATTGGTTTCAGAACGGCTTGCATCACAATTAACTATTTTTTTGCCAGACATTCATTGTGGAACAAAAGTGATTTTCTCGGCGAGTTAAGCATTTTGAGTAATTTTCCGATTGGTTTCAGAACGGCTTGCATTGGAATTTACTATTTTTTGCCAGGCATTCATTGTGCAACAAAAGTGATTTTCTCGACGAGTTAAGCATTTTGAGTAATTTGCCGATTGGTTTCAGAACTTCTTGCATTGAAATTTACTATTTTTTGCCAGACATTCATTGTGGAACAAAAGTGCTTTTCTCGGCGAGTTATTTTTTTGAGTAATTTGCCGGTTGGTTTCAGAACGTCTTGCATCAAAATGATCTATTTTTTCCCAGACTTTCATTTTGGAAAAAAAGTGATTTTCTCGGCGAGTTAAGCATTTTGAGTAATTTGCCGATTGGTTTCAGAACGCCTTGCATCGTAATTAACTATTTTTTGCCAGACATTCATTGTGGAACAAAAGTGATTTTCTCGGTGAGTTAAGCATTTTGAGTAATTTGCCGATTGGTTTCAGAACGGCTTGCATCACAATTAACTATTTTTTTGCCAGACATTCATTGTGGAACAAAAGTGATTTTCTCGGCGAGTTAAGCATTTTGAGTAATTTTCCGATTGGTTTCAGAACGGCTTGCATTGGAATTTACTATTTTTTGCCAGGCATTCATTGTGCAACAAAAGTGATTTTCTCGACGAGTTAAGCATTTTGAGTAATTTGCGGATTGGTTTCAGAACGGCTAACATTGAAATTAACTATTTTTTGCGAACCATTCATTGTGGGAAAAAGTGATTTTGTCCGCGAGTTAAGGATTTTGAGCAATTTGCCGATTGGTTTCAGAACGGCTTGCATCAAAATTAACTATTTTTTGCCAGACATTCATTGTGGAAATAAACTGATTTTGTCGGCGAGTTAAGCATTTTGAGTAATTTACCGATTGGTTTCAGAACGGCTTGCATTGAAATTTACTATTTTTTGCCAGACATTCATTGTGGAACAAAAGTGATTTTCTCGGCGAGTTAAGCATTTTGAGTAATTTGCCGATTGGTTTCAGAACGGCTTGCATCGAAATTTACTATTTTTTGCCAGACATTCATTGTGGAACAAAAGTGCTTTTCTCGGCGAGTTAAGCATTTTGAGTAATTTGCCGATTGGTTTCAGAACGGCTTGCATCGAAATTAACTATTTTTTGCCGGACATTCATTGTGGAACAAAAGTGATTTTCTCGGTGAGTTAAGCATTTTGAGTAATTTGCCGATTCCGATTGGTTTCAGAACGGCTTGCATCACAATTAACTATTTTTTGCCAGACATTCATTGTGGAAAGAAAGTGATTTTCTCGGCGAGTTAAGCATTTTGAGTAATTTGCCGATTGGTTTCAGAACGTCTTGCATCAAAATGAACAATTTTTTGCCAGCCATTCATTCTGGGGAAAAAGTGATTTTCTCGGCGAGTTAAGCATTTTGAGTAATTTGCCGATTGGTTTCAGAACGGCTTGCATTGAAATTAACTATTTTTTGCGAACCATTCATTGTGGGGAACAAGTGATTTTCTCGGCTAGTTAATCATTATGAGTAATTTGCCGATTGGTTTCAGAACGGCTTGCATCAAAATTAACTATTTTTTGCCAGACATTCATTGTGGAAATAAACTGATTTTCTCGGCGAGTTAAGCATTTTGAGTAATTTACCGATTGGTTTCAGTACGGCTTGCATCAAAATTAACTATTTTTTGCTAGATATTCATTGTGGAAAGAAAGTGATTTTCTCGGCGAGTTAAGCATTTTGAGTAATTTACCGATTGGTTTCAGAACGGCTTGCATTGGAATTTACTAATTTTTGCCAGACATTCATTGTGGAACAAAAGTGATTTTCTCGGCGAGTTAAGCATTTTGAGTTATTTTTCGATTGGTTTCAGAACGTCTTGCATTGAAATTTACTATTTTTTGCCAGGCATTCATTGTGCAACAAAAGTGATTTTCTCGGCGAGTTAAGCATTTTGAGTAATTTGCCGGTTGGTTTCAGAACGTCTTGCATCAAAATGATCTATTTTTTCCCAGACTTTCATTTTGGAAAAAAAGTGATTTTCTCGGCGAGATAAGCATTTTGAGTAATTTGCCGATTGGTTTCAGAACGCCTTGCATCGAAATTAACTATTTTTTGCCAGACATTCATTGTGGAACAAAAGTGATTTTCTCGGTGAGTTAAGCATTTTGAGTAATTTGCCGATTGGTTTCAGAACGGCTTGCATCACAATTAACTATTTTTTTGCCAGACATTCATTGTGGAACAAAAGTGATTTTCTCGGCGAGTTAAGCATTTTGAGTAATTTTCCGATTGGTTTCAGAACGGCTTGCATTGGAATTTACTATTTTTTGCCAGGCATTCATTGTGCAACAAAAGTGATTTTCTCGACGAGTTAAGCATTTTGAGTAATTTGCGGATTGGTTTCAGAACGGCTAACATTGAAATTAACTATTTTTTGCGAACCATTCATTGTGGGAAAAAGTGATTTTGTCCGCGAGTTAAGGATTTTGAGCAATTTGCCGATTGGTTTCAGAACGGCTTGCATCAAAATTAACAATTTTTTGCCAGACATTCATTGTGGAAATAAACTGATTTTGTCGGCGAGTTAAGCATTTTGAGTAATTTACCGATTGGTTTCAGAACGGCTTGCATTGAAATTTACTATTTTTTGCCAGACATTCATTGTGGAACAAAAGTGATTTTCTCGGCGAGTTAAGCATTTTGAGTAATTTGCCGATTGGTTTCAGAACGGCTTGCATCGAAATTAACTATTTTTTGCCAGACATTCATTGTGGAAAGAAAGTGATTTTCTCGGCGAGTTAAGCATTTTGAGTAATTTGCCGATTGGTTTCAGAACGTCTTGCATCAAAATGAACAATTTTTTGCCAGCCATTCATTCTGGGGAAAAAGTGATTTTCTCGGCGAGTTAAGCATTTTGAGTAATTTGCCGATTGGTTTCACAACGGCTTGCATTGAAATTAACTATTTTTTGCGAGACATTCATTGTGGAAAGAAAGTGATTTTCTCGGCGAGTTAAGCATTTTGAGTAATTTACCGATTGGTTTCAGAACGGCTTGCATCAAAATTAACTATTTTTTGCTAGATATTCATTGTGGAAAGAAAGTGATTTTCTCGGCGAGTTAAGCATTTTGAGTAATTTACCGATTGGTTTCAGAACGGCTTGCATTGGAATTTACTAATTTTTGCCAGGCATTCATTGTGCAACAAAAGTGATTTTCTCGGCGAGTTAAGCATTTTGAGTAATTTACCGATTGGTTTCAGAACGGCTTGCATTGAAATTTACTATTTTTTGCCAGACATTCATTGTGGAACAAAAGTGATTTTCTCGGCGAGTTAAGCATTTTGAGTAATTTGCCGATTGGTTTCAGAACGGCTTGCATCGAAATTAACTATTTTTTGCCAGACATTCATTATGGAACAAAAGTGATTTTCTCGGTGAGTTAAGCATTTTGAGTAATTTGCCGATTGGTTTCAGAACGGCTTACATCAAAATTAACTATTTTTTGCCAGACATTCATTGTGGAAAGAAAGTGATTTTCTCGGCGAGTTAAGCATTTTGAGTAATTTGCCGATTGGTTTCAGAACGTCTTGCATCAAAATGAACAATTTTTTGGCAGCCATTCATTCTGGGGAAAAAGTGATTTTCTCGGCGAGTTAAGCATTTTGAGTAATTTGCCGATTGGTATCAGAACGGCTTGCATTGAAATTAACTATTTTTTGCGAACCATTCATTGTGGGGAAAAAGTGATTTTCTCGGCTGGTTAATCATTTTGAGTAATTTGCCGATTGGTTTCAGAACGGCTTGCATCAAAATTAACTATTTTTTGCCAGACATTCATTGTGGAAATAAACTGATTTTCTCGGCGAGTTCAGCATTTTGAGTAATTTACCGATTGGTTTCAGAACGGCTTGCATCAAAATTAACTATTTTTTGCTCGATATTCATTGTGGAAAGAAAGTGATTTTCTCGGCGAGTTAAGCATTTTGAGTAATTTGCCGATTAGTTTCAGAACGGCTTGCATCACAATTAACTATTTTTTGCCAGGCATTCATTGTGGAACAAAAGTTATTTTCTCGGCGAGTTAAGCATTTTGAGTATTTTGCCGATTGGTTTCAGAACGTCTTGCATTGAAATTTACTATTTTTTGCCAGACATTCATTGTGGAACAAAAGTGATTTTCTCGGCGAGTTAAGCATTTTGAGTAATTTGCCGACTAGTTTCAGAACGGCTTGCATCACAATTTACTATTTTTTGCCAGGCATTCATTGTGGAACAAAAGTGATTTTCTCGGCTAGTTAAGCATTTTGAGTAATTTGCCGATTGGTTTCAGAACGTCTTGCATTGAAATTTACTATTTTTTGCCAGATATTCATTGTGGAACAAAAGTGATTTTCTCGGCGAGTTAAGCATTTTGAGTAATTTGCCGATTGGTTTCAGAACTTCTTGCATTGAAATTTACTATTTTTTGCCAGACATTCATTGTGGAAATAAACTGATTTTCTCGGCGAGTTAAGCATTTTGAGTAATTTACCGATTGGTTTCAGTACGGCTTGCATCAAAATTAACTATTTTTTGCTAGATATTCATTGTGGAAAGAAAGTGATTTTCTCGGCGAGTTAAGCATTTTGAGTAATTTACCGATTGGTTTCAGAACGGCTTGCATTGGAATTTACTAATTTTTGCCAGACATTCATTGTGGAACAAAAGTGATTTTCTCGGCGAGTTAAGCATTTTGAGTTATTTTTCGATTGGTTTCAGAACGTCTTGCATTGAAATTTACTATTTTTTGCCAGGCATTCATTGTGCAACAAAAGTGATTTTCTCGGCGAGTTAAGCATTTTGAGTAATTTGCCGGTTGGTTTCAGAACGTCTTGCATCAAAATGATCTATTTTTTCCCAGACTTTCATTTTGGAAAAAAAGTGATTTTCTCGGCGAGATAAGCATTTTGAGTAATTTGCCGATTGGTTTCAGAACGCCTTGCATCGAAATTAACTATTTTTTGCCAGACATTCATTGTGGAACAAAAGTGATTTTCTCGGTGAGTTAAGCATTTTGAGTAATTTGCCGATTGGTTTCAGAACGGCTTGCATCACAATTAACTATTTTTTTGCCAGACATTCATTGTGGAACAAAAGTGATTTTCTCGGCGAGTTAAGCATTTTGAGTAATTTTCCGATTGGTTTCAGAACGGCTTGCATTGGAATTTACTATTTTTTGCCAGGCATTCATTGTGCAACAAAAGTGATTTTCTCGACGAGTTAAGCATTTTGAGTAATTTGCGGATTGGTTTCAGAACGGCTAACATTGAAATTAACTATTTTTTGCGAACCATTCATTGTGGGAAAAAGTGATTTTGTCCGCGAGTTAAGGATTTTGAGCAATTTGCCGATTGGTTTCAGAACGGCTTGCATCAAAATTAACAATTTTTTGCCAGACATTCATTGTGGAAATAAACTGATTTTGTCGGCGAGTTAAGCATTTTGAGTAATTTACCGATTGGTTTCAGAACGGCTTGCATTGAAATTTACTATTTTTTGCCAGACATTCATTGTGGAACAAAAGTGATTTTCTCGGCGAGTTAAGCATTTTGAGTAATTTGCCGATTGGTTTCAGAACGGCTTGCATCGAAATTAACTATTTTTTGCCAGACATTCATTGTGGAAAGAAAGTGATTTTCTCGGCGAGTTAAGCATTTTGAGTAATTTGCCGATTGGTTTCAGAACGTCTTGCATCAAAATGAACAATTTTTTGCCAGCCATTCATTCTGGGGAAAAAGTGATTTTCTCGGCGAGTTAAGCATTTTGAGTAATTTGCCGATTGGTTTCACAACGGCTTGCATTGAAATTAACTATTTTTTGCGAGACATTCATTGTGGAAAGAAAGTGATTTTCTCGGCGAGTTAAGCATTTTGAGTAATTTACCGATTGGTTTCAGAACGGCTTGCATCAAAATTAACTATTTTTTGCTAGATATTCATTGTGGAAAGAAAGTGATTTTCTCGGCGAGTTAAGCATTTTGAGTAATTTACCGATTGGTTTCAGAACGGCTTGCATTGGAATTTACTAATTTTTGCCAGGCATTCATTGTGCAACAAAAGTGATTTTCTCGGCGAGTTAAGCATTTTGAGTAATTTACCGATTGGTTTCAGAACGGCTTGCATTGAAATTTACTATTTTTTGCCAGACATTCATTGTGGAACAAAAGTGATTTTCTCGGCGAGTTAAGCATTTTGAGTAATTTGCCGATTGGTTTCAGAACGGCTTGCATCGAAATTAACTATTTTTTGCCAGACATTCATTATGGAACAAAAGTGATTTTCTCGGTGAGTTAAGCATTTTGAGTAATTTGCCGATTGGTTTCAGAACGGCTTACATCAAAATTAACTATTTTTTGCCAGACATTCATTGTGGAAAGAAAGTGATTTTCTCGGCGAGTTAAGCATTTTGAGTAATTTGCCGATTGGTTTCAGAACGTCTTGCATCAAAATGAACAATTTTTTGGCAGCCATTCATTCTGGGGAAAAAGTGATTTTCTCGGCGAGTTAAGCATTTTGAGTAATTTGCCGATTGGTATCAGAACGGCTTGCATTGAAATTAACTATTTTTTGCGAACCATTCATTGTGGGGAAAAAGTGATTTTCTCGGCTGGTTAATCATTTTGAGTAATTTGCCGATTGGTTTCAGAACGGCTTGCATCAAAATTAACTATTTTTTGCCAGACATTCATTGTGGAAATAAACTGATTTTCTCGGCGAGTTCAGCATTTTGAGTAATTTACCGATTGGTTTCAGAACGGCTTGCATCAAAATTAACTATTTTTTGCTCGATATTCATTGTGGAAAGAAAGTGATTTTCTCGGCGAGTTAAGCATTTTGAGTAATTTGCCGATTAGTTTCAGAACGGCTTGCATCACAATTAACGATTTTTTGCCAGGCATTCATTGTGGAACAAAAGTTATTTTCTCGGCGAGTTAAGCATTTTGAGTATTTTGCCGATTGGTTTCAGAACGTCTTGCATTGAAATTTACTATTTTTTGCCAGACATTCATTGTGGAACAAAAGTGATTTTCTCGGCGAGTTAAGCATTTTGAGTAATTTGCCGACTAGTTTCAGAACGGCTTGCATCACAATTTACTATTTTTTGCCAGGCATTCATTGTGGAACAAAAGTGATTTTCTCGGCTAGTTAAGCATTTTGAGTAATTTGCCGATTGGTTTCAGAACGTCTTGCATTGAAATTTACTATTTTTTGCCAGATATTCATTGTGGAACAAAAGTGATTTTCTCGGCGAGTTAAGCATTTTGAGTAATTTGCCGATTGGTTTCAGAACTTCTTGCATTGAAATTTACTATTTTTTGCCAGACATTCATTGTGGAACAAAAGTGATTTTCTCGGCGAGTTAAGCATTTTGAGTAATTTGCCGATTGGTTTCAGAACGGCTTGCATCACAA
This sequence comes from Scyliorhinus torazame, assembly GCF_047496885.1. Taxonomy (NCBI): domain Eukaryota; kingdom Metazoa; phylum Chordata; class Chondrichthyes; order Carcharhiniformes; family Scyliorhinidae; genus Scyliorhinus; species Scyliorhinus torazame. Next base: position 94,128,161 of record NC_092722.1, read on the forward strand.
TTAACTATTTTTTGCCAGACATTCATTGTGGAAAGAAAGTGATTTTCTCGGCGAGTTAAACATTTTGAGTAATTTGCCGATTGGTTTCAGAACGTCTTGGATCAAAATGAACAATTTTTTGCCAGCCATTCATTCTGGGGAAAAAGTGATTTTCTCGGCGAGTTAAGCATTTTGAGTAATTTGCCGATTGGTTTCAGAACGGCTTGCATTGAAATTAACTATTTTTTGCGAACCATTCATTGTGGGGAACAAGTGATTTTCTCGGCTAGTTAATCATTTTGAGTAATTTGCCGATTGGTTTCAGAACGGCTTGCATCAAAATTAACTATTTTTTGCCAGACATTCATTGTGGAAATAAACTGATTTTCTCGGCGAGTTAAGCATTTTGAGTAATTTACCGATTGGTTTCAGAACGGCTTGCATTGAAATTTACTATTTTTTGCAAGACATTCATTGTGGAACAAAAGTGATTTTCTCGGCGAGCTAAGCATTTTGAGTAATTTGCCGATTGGTTTCAGAACGGCTTGCATTGAAATTAACTATTTTTTGCGAACCATTCATTGTGGGGAAAAAGTGATTTTCTCGGCTAGTTAATCATTTTGAGTAATTTGCCGATTGGTTTCAGAACGGCTTGCATCAAAATTAACTATTTTTTGCCAGACATTCATTGTGGAAATAAACTGATTTTCTCGGCGAGTTAAGTATTTTGAGTAATTTACCGATTGGTTTCAGAACGGCTTGCATCAAAATTAACTATTTTTTGCTAGATATTCATTGTGGAAAGAAAGTGATTTTCTCGGCGAGTTAAGCATTTTGAGTAATTTGCCGATTAGTTTCAGAACGGCTTGCATCACAATTAACTATTTTTTGCCAGGCATTCATTGTGGAACAAAAGTTATTTTCTCGGCGAGTTAAGCATTTTGAGTAATTTGCCGATTGGTTTCAGAACGTCTTGCATTGAAATGTACTATTTTTTGCCAGACATTCATTGTGGAACAAAAGTGATTTTATCGGCGAGTTAAGCATTTTGAGTAATTTGCCGACTAGTTTCAGAACGGCTTGCATCACAATTTACTATTTTTTGCCAGGCATTCATTGTGGAACAAAAGTGATTTTCTCGGCGAGTTAAGCATTTTGAGTAATTTGCCGATTGGTTTCAGAACGTCTTGCATTGAAATTTACTATTTTTTGCCAGACATTCATTGTGGAACAAAAGTGATTTTCTCGGCGGGTTAAGCATTTCGAGTAATTTGCCGATTGGTTTCAGAACGGCTTGAATTGAAATTTACCATTTTTTGCCAGACATTCATTGTGTGGAAAAAGTGATTTTCTCGGCGAGTTAAGCATGTTGACTAATTTGCCGATTGGTTTCAGAACGGCTTGCATCGAAATTAACTATTTTTTGCCAGCCATTCATTGTGGAACAAAAGTGATTTTCTCGGCGAGTTAAGCATTTTGAGTAATTTGCCGATTGGTTTCAGAACGGCTTGCATTGAAATTCACTATTTTTTGCCAGACATTCATTATGGAAAGAAAGTGATTTTCTCGGCGAGTTAAGAATTTTGAGTAATTTGCCGATTGGTTTCAGAACGTCTTGCATTGAAATTAACTATTTTTTGCGAACCATTCATTGTGGAACAAAAGTGGTTTTCTCGGCGTGTTTAGCATTTTGAGTAATTTGCCGATTGGTTTCAGAACGGCTTGCATTGAAATTTACCAGGTTTTGCCAGACATTCATTGTGGGGAAAAATTGATTTTCTCGGCGAGTTAAGCATTTCGAGTAATTTGCCGATTGGTTTCAGAACGGCTTGCATCACAATTAACGATTTTTCCCCTGGCATTCACTGTACAACAAAAGTGATTTTCTCGGCGAGTTAAGCATTTTGAGTAATTTGCCGATTGGTTTCAGAACAGCTTGCATCGAAAATAACTATTTTTTGCCAGCCATTCATTGTGGAACAAAAGTGATTTCCTCGGCGAGTTAAGCATTTTGAGAAATTTGCCGAATGTTTTCAGAACGGCTTGCATTGAAATTCACTATTTTTTGCCAGACGTTCATTGTGGGGGGAAAAGTGATTTTCCCGGCGAGTTAAGCATTTTGAGTAATTTACCGATTGGTTTCAGAACGGCTTGCATCACAATTAACTATTTTTTGCCAGGCATTCATTGTGGAACAAAAGTGATTTTCTCGGCCAGTTAAGCATTTTGAGTAATTTGCCGATTGGTTTCAGAACGGCTTGCATTGAAATTAAGTATTTTTTGCCAGGCATTCAATGTGGAACAAAAGTGATTTTCTCGGCGAGTTAAGCATTTTGAGTAATTTGCCGATTGGTTTCAGAACGGCTTGCATCGAAATTAACTATTTTTTGCCAGACATTCATTGTGGAAAGAAAGTGATTTTCTCGGCGAGTTAAGCATTTTGAGTAATTTGCCGATTGGTTTCAGAACGTCTTGCATCAAAATGAACAATTTTTTGCCAGCCATTCATTCTGGGGAAAAAGTGATTTTCTCGGCGAGTTAAGCATTTTGAGTAATTTGCCGATTGGTTTCACAACGGCTTGCATTGAAATTAACTATTTTTTGCGAGACATTCATTGTGGAAAGAAAGTGATTTTCTCGGCGAGTTAAGCATTTTGAGTAATTTACCGATTGGTTTCAGAACGGCTTGCATCAAAATTAACTATTTTTTGCTAGATATTCATTGTGGAAAGAAAGTGATTTTCTCGGCGAGTTAAGCATTTTGAGTAATTTACCGATTGGTTTCAGAACGGCTTGCATTGGAATTTACTAATTTTTGCCAGGCATTCATTGTGCAACAAAAGTGATTTTCTCGGCGAGTTAAGCATTTTGAGTAATTTACCGATTGGTTTCAGAACGGCTTGCATTGAAATTTACTATTTTTTGCCAGACATTCATTGTGGAACAAAAGTGATTTTCTCGGCGAGTTAAGCATTTTGAGTAATTTGCCGATTGGTTTCAGAACGGCTTGCATCGAAATTAACTATTTTTTGCCAGACATTCATTATGGAACAAAAGTGATTTTCTCGGTGAGTTAAGCATTTTGAGTAATTTGCCGATTGGTTTCAGAACGGCTTACATCAAAATTAACTATTTTTTGCCAGACATTCATTGTGGAAAGAAAGTGATTTTCTCGGCGAGTTAAGCATTTTGAGTAATTTGCCGATTGGTTTCAGAACGTCTTGCATCAAAATGAACAATTTTTTGGCAGCCATTCATTCTGGGGAAAAAGTGATTTTCTCGGCGAGTTAAGCATTTTGAGTAATTTGCCGATTGGTATCAGAACGGCTTGCATTGAAATTAACTATTTTTTGCGAACCATTCATTGTGGGGAAAAAGTGATTTTCTCGGCTGGTTAATCATTTTGAGTAATTTGCCGATTGGTTTCAGAACGGCTTGCATCAAAATTAACTATTTTTTGCCAGACATTCATTGTGGAAATAAACTGATTTTCTCGGCGAGTTCAGCATTTTGAGTAATTTACCGATTGGTTTCAGAACGGCTTGCATCAAAATTAACTATTTTTTGCTCGATATTCATTGTGGAAAGAAAGTGATTTTCTCGGCGAGTTAAGCATTTTGAGTAATTTGCCGATTAGTTTCAGAACGGCTTGCATCACAATTAACTATTTTTTGCCAGGCATTCATTGTGGAACAAAAGTTATTTTCTCGGCGAGTTAAGCATTTTGAGTATTTTGCCGATTGGTTTCAGAACGTCTTGCATTGAAATTTACTATTTTTTGCCAGACATTCATTGTGGAACAAAAGTGATTTTCTCGGCGAGTTAAGCATTTTGAGTAATTTGCCGACTAGTTTCAGAACGGCTTGCATCACAATTTACTATTTTTTGCCAGGCATTCATTGTGGAACAAAAGTGATTTTCTCGGCTAGTTAAGCATTTTGAGTAATTTGCCGATTGGTTTCAGAACGTCTTGCATTGAAATTTACTATTTTTTGCCAGATATTCATTGTGGAACAAAAGTGATTTTCTCGGCGAGTTAAGCATTTTGAGTAATTTGCCGATTGGTTTCAGAACTTCTTGCATTGAAATTTACTATTTTTTGCCAGACATTCATTGTGGAACAAAAGTGATTTTCTCGGCGAGTTAAGCATTTTGAGTAATTTGCCGATTGGTTTCAGAACGGCTTGCATCACAATTAACTATTTTTTGCCAGACATTCATTGTGGAAAGAAAGTGATTTTCTCGGCGAGTTAAACATTTTGAGTAATTTGCCGATTGGTTTCAGAACGTCTTGGATCAAAATGAACAATTTTTTGCCAGCCATTCATTCTGGGGAAAAAGTGATTTTCTCGGCGAGTTAAGCATTTTGAGTAATTTGCCGATTGGTTTCAGAACGGCTTGCATTGAAATTAACTATTTTTTGCGAACCATTCATTGTGGGGAACAAGTGATTTTCTCGGCTAGTTAATCATTTTGAGTAATTTGCCGATTGGTTTCAGAACGGCTTGCATCAAAATTAACTATTTTTTGCCAGACATTCATTGTGGAAATAAACTGATTTTCTCGGCGAGTTAAGCATTTTGAGTAATTTACCGATTGGTTTCAGAACGGCTTGCATTGAAATTTACTATTTTTTGCAAGACATTCATTGTGGAACAAAAGTGATTTTCTCGGCGAGCTAAGCATTTTGAGTAATTTGCCGATTGGTTTCAGAACGGCTTGCATTGAAATTAACTATTTTTTGCGAACCATTCATTGTGGGGAAAAAGTGATTTTCTCGGCTAGTTAATCATTTTGAGTAATTTGCCGATTGGTTTCAGAACGGCTTGCATCAAAATTAACTATTTTTTGCCAGACATTCATTGTGGAAATAAACTGATTTTCTCGGCGAGTTAAGTATTTTGAGTAATTTACCGATTGGTTTCAGAACGGCTTGCATCAAAATTAACTATTTTTTGCTAGATATTCATTGTGGAAAGAAAGTGATTTTCTCGGCGAGTTAAGCATTTTGAGTAATTTGCCGATTAGTTTCAGAACGGCTTGCATCACAATTAACTATTTTTTGCCAGGCATTCATTGTGGAACAAAAGTTATTTTCTCGGCGAGTTAAGCATTTTGAGTAATTTGCCGATTGGTTTCAGAACGTCTTGCATTGAAATGTACTATTTTTTGCCAGACATTCATTGTGGAACAAAAGTGATTTTATCGGCGAGTTAAGCATTTTGAGTAATTTGCCGACTAGTTTCAGAACGGCTTGCATCACAATTTACTATTTTTTGCCAGGCATTCATTGTGGAACAAAAGTGATTTTCTCGGCGAGTTAAGCATTTTGAGTAATTTGCCGATTGGTTTCAGAACGTCTTGCATTGAAATTTACTATTTTTTGCCAGACATTCATTGTGGAACAAAAGTGATTTTCTCGGCGGGTTAAGCATTTCGAGTAATTTGCCGATTGGTTTCAGAACGGCTTGAATTGAAATTTACCATTTTTTGCCAGACATTCATTGTGTGGAAAAAGTGATTTTCTCGGCGAGTTAAGCATGTTGACTAATTTGCCGATTGGTTTCAGAACGGCTTGCATCGAAATTAACTATTTTTTGCCAGCCATTCATTGTGGAACAAAAGTGATTTTCTCGGCGAGTTAAGCATTTTGAGTAATTTGCCGATTGGTTTCAGAACGGCTTGCATTGAAATTCACTATTTTTTGCCAGACATTCATTATGGAAAGAAAGTGATTTTCTCGGCGAGTTAAGAATTTTGAGTAATTTGCCGATTGGTTTCAGAACGTCTTGCATTGAAATTAACTATTTTTTGCGAACCATTCATTGTGGAACAAAAGTGGTTTTCTCGGCGTGTTTAGCATTTTGAGTAATTTGCCGATTGGTTTCAGAACGGCTTGCATTGAAATTTACCAGGTTTTGCCAGACATTCATTGTGGGGAAAAATTGATTTTCTCGGCGAGTTAAGCATTTCGAGTAATTTGCCGATTGGTTTCAGAACGGCTTGCATCACAATTAACGATTTTTCCCCTGGCATTCACTGTACAACAAAAGTGATTTTCTCGGCGAGTTAAGCATTTTGAGTAATTTGCCGATTGGTTTCAGAACAGCTTGCATCGAAAATAACTATTTTTTGCCAGCCATTCATTGTGGAACAAAAGTGATTTCCTCGGCGAGTTAAGCATTTTGAGAAATTTGCCGAATGTTTTCAGAACGGCTTGCATTGAAATTCACTATTTTTTGCCAGACGTTCATTGTGGGGGGAAAAGTGATTTTCCCGGCGAGTTAAGCATTTTGAGTAATTTACCGATTGGTTTCAGAACGGCTTGCATCACAATTAACTATTTTTTGCCAGGCATTCATTGTGGAACAAAAGTGATTTTCTCGGCCAGTTAAGCATTTTGAGTAATTTGCCGATTGGTTTCAGAACGGCTTGCATTGAAATTAACTATTTTTTGCCAACCATTCATTGTGGGAAAAAAGTAATTTTCTCGGCGAGTTAAGCATTTTGAGTAATTTGCCGATTGGTTTCAGAACGTCTTGCATTGAAATTTACTATTTTTTGCCAGACATTCATTGTGGAACAAAAGTGATTTTCTCGGCGAGTTAAGCATTTTGAGTAATTTGCCGATTAGTTTCAGAACGGCTTGCATCACAATTAAGTATTTTTTGCCAGGCATTCAATGTGGAACAAAAGTGATTTTCTCGGCGAGTTAAGCATTTTGAGTAATTTGCCATTGGTTTCAGAACGTCTTGCATTGAAATTTACTATTTTTTGCCAGACATTCATTGTGGAACAAAAGTGATTTTCTCGGCGAGTTAAGCATTTTGAGTAATTTGCCGATTGGTTTCAGAACTTCTTGCATTGAAATTTACTATTTTTTGCCAGACATTCATTGTGGAACAAAAGTGATTTTCTCGGCGAGTTAAGCATTTTGAGTAATTTGCCGATTGGTTTCAGAACGGCTTGCATCGAAATTAACTATTTTTTGCCGGACATTCATTATGGAACAAAAGTGATTTTCTCGGTGAGTTAAGCATTTTGAGTAATTTGCCGATTGGTTTCAGAACGGCTTGCATCACAATTAACTATTTTTTGCCAGACATTCATTGTGGAAAGAAAGTGATTTTCTCGGCGAGTTAAACATTTTGAGTAATTTGCCGATTGGTTTCAGAACGTCTTGCATCAAAATGAACAATTTTTTGCCAGCCATTCATTCTGGGGAAAAAGTGATTTTCTCGGCGAGTTAAGCATTTTGAGTAATTTGCCGATTGGTTTCAGAACGGCTTGCATTGAAATTAACTATTTTTTGCGAACCATTCATTGTGGGGAACAAGTGATTTTCTCGGTTAGTTAATCATTTTGAGTAATTTGCCGATTGGTTTCAGAACGGCTTGCATCAAAATTAACTATTTTTTGCCAGACATTCATTGTGGAAATAAACTGATTTTCTCGGCGAGTTAAGCATTTTGAGTAATTTACCGATTGGTTTCAGAACGGCTTGCATTGAAATTTACTATTTTTTGCCAGACATTCATTGTGGAACAAAAGTGATTTTCTCGGCGAGTTAAGCATTTTGAGTAATTTACCGATTGGTTTCAGTACGGCTTGCATCAAAATTAACTATTTTTTGCTAGATATTCATTGTGGAAAGAAAGTGATTTTCTCGGCGAGTTAAGCATTTTGAGTAATTTACCGATTGGTTTCAGAACGGCTTGCATTGGAATTTACTAATTTTTGCCAGACATTCATTGTGGAACAAAAGTGATTTTCTCGGCGAGTTAAGCATTTTGAGTTATTTTTCGATTGGTTTCAGAACGTCTTGCATTGAAATTTACTATTTTTTGCCAGGCATTCATTGTGCAACAAAAGTGATTTTCTCGGCGAGTTAAGCATTTTGAGTAATTTGCCGGTTGGTTTCAGAACGTCTTGCATCAAAATGATCTATTTTTTCCCAGACTTTCATTTTGGAAAAAAAGTGATTTTCTCGGCGAGATAAGCATTTTGAGTAATTTGCCGATTGGTTTCAGAACGCCTTGCATCGAAATTAACTATTTTTTGCCAGACATTCATTGTGGAACAAAAGTGATTTTCTCGGCCAGTTAAGCATTTTGAGTAATTTGCCGATTGGTTTCAGAACGGCTTGCATTGAAATTAACTATTTTTTGCCAACCATTCATTGTGGGAAAAAAGTGATTTTCTCGGCGAGTTAAGCATTTTGAGTAATTTGCCGATTGGTTTCAGAACGTCTTTCATTGAAATTTACTATTTTTTGCCAGGCATTCATTGTGGAACAAAAGTGATTTTCTCGGCTAGTTAAGCATTTTGAGTAATTTGCCGATTGGTTTCAGAACGTCTTGCATTGAAATTTACTATTTTTTGCCAGATATTCATTGTGGAACAAAAGTGATTTTCTCGGCGAGTTAAGCATTTTGAGTAATTTGCCGATTGGTTTCAGAACTTCTTGCATTGAAATTTACTATTTTTTGCCAGACATTCATTGTGGAACAAAAGTGATTTTCTCGGCGAGTTAAGCATTTTGAGTAATTTGCCGATTGGTTTCAGAACGGCTTGCATCACAATTAACTATTTTTTGCCAGACATTCATTGTGGAAAGAAAGTGATTTTCTCGGCGAGTTAAACATTTTGAGTAATTTGCCGATTGGTTTCAGAACGTCTTGGATCAAAATGAACAATTTTTTGCCAGCCATTCATTCTGGGGAAAAAGTGATTTTCTCGGCGAGTTAAGCATTTTGAGTAATTTGCCGATTGGTTTCAGAACGGCTTGCATTGAAATTAACTATTTTTTGCGAACCATTCATTGTGGGGAACAAGTGATTTTCTCGGCTGGTTAATCATTTTGAGTAATTTGCCGATTGGTTTCAGAACGGCTTGCATCAAAATTAACTATTTTTTGCCAGACATTCATTGTGGAAATAAACTGATTTTCTCGGCGAGTTAAGCATTTTGAGTAATTTACCGATTGGTTTCAGAACGGCTTGCATTGAAATTTACTATTTTTTGCAAGACATTCATTGTGGAACAAAAGTGATTTTCTCGGCGAGCTAAGCATTTTGAGTAATTTGCCGATTGGTTTCAGAACGGCTTGCATTGAAATTAACTATTTTTTGCGAACCATTCATTGTGGGGAAAAAGTGATTTTCTCGGCTAGTTAATCATTTTGAGTAATTTGCCGATTGGTTTCAGAACGGCTTGCATCAAAATTAACTATTTTTTGCCAGACATTCATTGTGGAAATAAACTGATTTTCTCGGCGAGTTAAGTATTTTGAGTAATTTACCGATTGGTTTCAGAACGGCTTGCATCAAAATTAACTATTTTTTGCTAGATATTCATTGTGGAAAGAAAGTGATTTTCTCGGCGAGTTAAGCATTTTGAGTAATTTGCCGATTAGTTTCAGAACGGCTTGCATCACAATTAACTATTTTTTGCCAGGCATTCATTGTGGAACAAAAGTTATTTTCTCGGCGAGTTAAGCATTTTGAGTAATTTGCCGATTGGTTTCAGAACGTCTTGCATTGAAATGTACTATTTTTTGCCAGACATTCATTGTGGAACAAAAGTGATTTTATCGGCGAGTTAAGCATTTTGAGTAATTTGCTGACTAGTTTCAGAACGGCTTGCATCACAATTTACTATTTTTTGCCAGGCATTCATTGTGGAACAAAAGTGATTTTCTCGGCGAGTTAAGCATTTTGAGTAATTTGCCGATTGGTTTCAGAACGTCTTGCATTGAAATTTACTATTTTTTGCCAGACATTCATTGTGGAACAAAAGTGATTTTCTCGGCGGGTTAAGCATTTTGAGTAATTTGCCGATTGGTTTCAGAACGGCTTGCATTGAAATTTACCAGGTTTTGCCAGACATTCATTGTGGGGAAAAATTGATTTTCTCGGCGAGTTAAGCATTTCGAGTAATTTGCCGATTGGTTTCAGAACGGCTTGCATCACAATTAACGATTTTTCCCCTGGCATTCACTGTACAACAAAAGTGATTTTCTCGGCGAGTTAAGCACTTTGAGTAATTTGCCGATTGGTTTCAGAACAGCTTGCATCGAAAATAACTATTTTTTGCCAGCCATTCATTGTGGAACAAAAGTGATTTCCTCGGCGAGTTAAGCATTTTGAGAAATTTGCCGAATGTTTTCAGAACGGCTTGCATTGAAATTCACTATTTTTTGCCAGACGTTCATTGTGGGGGGAAAAGTGATTTTCCCGGCGAGTTAAGCATTTTGAGTAATTTACCGATTGGTTTCAGAACGGCTTGCATCACAATTAACTATTTTTTGCCAGGCATTCATTGTGGAACAAAAGTGATTTTCTCGGCCAGTTAAGCATTTTGAGTAATTTGCCGATTGGTTTCAGAACGGCTTGCATTGAAATTAACTATTTTTTGCCAACCATTCATTGTGGGAAAAAAGTAATTTTCTCGGCGAGTTAAGCATTTTGAGTAATTTGCCGATTGGTTTCAGAACGTCTTGCATTGAAATTTACTATTTTTTGCCAGACATTCATTGTGGAACAAAAGTGATTTTCTCGGCGAGTTAAGCATTTTGAGTAATTTGCCGATTAGTTTCAGAACGGCTTGCATCACAATTAAGTATTTTTTGCCAGGCATTCAATGTGGAACAAAAGTGATTTTCTCGGCGAGTTAAGCATTTTGAGTAATTTGCCATTGGTTTCAGAACGTCTTGCATTGAAATTTACTATTTTTTGCCAGACATTCATTGTGGAACAAAAGTGATTTTCTCGGCGAGTTAAGCATTTTGAGTAATTTGCCGATTGGTTTCAGAACTTCTTGCATTGAAATTTACTATTTTTTGCCAGACATTCATTGTGGAACAAAAGTGATTTTCTCGGCGAGTTAAGCATTTTGAGTAATTTGCCGATTGGTTTCAGAACGGCTTGCATCGAAATTAACTATTTTTTGCCGGACATTCATTATGGAACAAAAGTGATTTTCTCGGTGAGTTAAGCATTTTGAGTAATTTGCCGATTGGTTTCAGAACGGCTTGCATCACAATTAACTATTTTTTGCCAGACATTCATTGTGGAAAGAAAGTGATTTTCTCGGCGAGTTAAACATTTTGAGTAATTTGCCGATTGGTTTCAGAACGTCTTGCATCAAAATGAACAATTTTTTGCCAGCCATTCATTCTGGGGAAAAAGTGATTTTCTCGGCGAGTTAAGCATTTTGAGTAATTTGCCGATTGGTTTCAGAACGGCTTGCATTGAAATTAACTATTTTTTGCGAACCATTCATTGTGGGGAACAAGTGATTTTCTCGGTTAGTTAATCATTTTGAGTAATTTGCCGATTGGTTTCAGAACGGCTTGCATCAAAATTAACTATTTTTTGCCAGACATTCATTGTGGAAATAAACTGATTTTCTCGGCGAGTTAAGCATTTTGAGTAATTTACCGATTGGTTTCAGAACGGCTTGCATTGAAATTTACTATTTTTTGCCAGACATTCATTGTGGAACAAAAGTGATTTTCTCGGCGAGTTAAGCATTTTGAGTAATTTACCGATTGGTTTCAGTACGGCTTGCATCAAAATTAACTATTTTTTGCTAGATATTCATTGTGGAAAGAAAGTGATTTTCTCGGCGAGTTAAGCATTTTGAGTAATTTACCGATTGGTTTCAGAACGGCTTGCATTGGAATTTACTAATTTTTGCCAGACATTCATTGTGGAACAAAAGTGATTTTCTCGGCGAGTTAAGCATTTTGAGTTATTTTTCGATTGGTTTCAGAACGTCTTGCATTGAAATTTACTATTTTTTGCCAGGCATTCATTGTGCAACAAAAGTGATTTTCTCGGCGAGTTAAGCATTTTGAGTAATTTGCCGGTTGGTTTCAGAACGTCTTGCATCAAAATGATCTATTTTTTCCCAGACTTTCATTTTGGAAAAAAAGTGATTTTCTCGGCGAGATAAGCATTTTGAGTAATTTGCCGATTGGTTTCAGAACGCCTTGCATCGAAATTAACTATTTTTTGCCAGACATTCATTGTGGAACAAAAGTGATTTTCTCGGTGAGTTAAGCATTTTGAGTAATTTGCCGATTGGTTTCAGAACGGCTTGCATCACAATTAACTATTTTTTTGCCAGACATTCATTGTGGAACAAAAGTGATTTTCTCGGCGAGTTAAGCATTTTGAGTAATTTTCCGATTGGTTTCAGAACGGCTTGCATTGGAATTTACTATTTTTTGCCAGGCATTCATTGTGCAACAAAAGTGATTTTCTCGACGAGTTAAGCATTTTGAGTAATTTGCGGATTGGTTTCAGAACGGCTAACATTGAAATTAACTATTTTTTGCGAACCATTCATTGTGGGAAAAAGTGATTTTGTCCGCGAGTTAAGGATTTTGAGCAATTTGCCGATTGGTTTCAGAACGGCTTGCATCAAAATTAACTATTTTTTGCCAGACATTCATTGTGGAAATAAACTGATTTTGTCGGCGAGTTAAGCATTTTGAGTAATTTACCGATTGGTTTCAGAACGGCTTGCATTGAAATTTACTATTTTTTGCCAGACATTCATTGTGGAACAAAAGTGATTTTCTCGGCGAGTTAAGCATTTTGAGTAATTTGCCGATTGGTTTCAGAACGGCTTGCATCGAAATTAACTATTTTTTGCCAGACATTCATTGTGGAAAGAAAGTGATTTTCTCGGCGAGTTAAGCATTTTGAGTAATTTGCCGATTGGTTTCAGAACGTCTTGCATCAAAATGAACAATTTTTTGCCAGCCATTCATTCTGGGGAAAAAGTGATTTTCTCGGCGAGTTAAGCATTTTGAGTAATTTGCCGATTGGTTTCACAACGGCTTGCATTGAAATTAACTATTTTTTGCGAGACATTCATTGTGGAAAGAAAGTGATTTTCTCGGCGAGTTAAGCATTTTGAGTAATTTACCGATTGGTTTCAGAACGGCTTGCATCAAAATTAACTATTTTTTGCTAGATATTCATTGTGGAAAGAAAGTGATTTTCTCGGCGAGTTAAGCATTTTGAGTAATTTACCGATTGGTTTCAGAACGGCTTGCATTGGAATTTACTAATTTTTGCCAGGCATTCATTGTGCAACAAAAGTGATTTTCTCGGCGAGTTAAGCATTTTGAGTAATTTACCGATTGGTTTCAGAACGGCTTGCATTGAAATTTACTATTTTTTGCCAGACATTCATTGTGGAACAAAAGTGATTTTCTCGGCGAGTTAAGCATTTTGAGTAATTTGCCGATTGGTTTCAGAACGGCTTGCATCGAAATTAACTATTTTTTGCCAGACATTCATTATGGAACAAAAGTGATTTTCTCGGTGAGTTAAGCATTTTGAGTAATTTGCCGATTGGTTTCAGAACGGCTTACATCAAAATTAACTATTTTTTGCCAGACATTCATTGTGGAAAGAAAGTGATTTTCTCGGCGAGTTAAGCATTTTGAGTAATTTGCCGATTGGTTTCAGAACGTCTTGCATCAAAATGAACAATTTTTTGGCAGCCATTCATTCTGGGGAAAAAGTGATTTTCTCGGCGAGTTAAGCATTTTGAGTAATTTGCCGATTGGTATCAGAACGGCTTGCATTGAAATTAACTAATTTTTGCGAACCATTCATTGTGGGGAAAAAGTGATTTTCTCGGCTGGTTAATCATTTTGAGTAATTTGCCGATTGGTTTCAGAACGGCTTGCATCAAAATTAACTATTTTTTGCCAGACATTCATTGTGGAAATAAACTGATTTTCTCGGCGAGTTCAGCATTTTGAGTAATTTACCGATTGGTTTCAGAACGGCTTGCATCAAAATTAACTATTTTTTGCTCGATATTCATTGTGGAAAGAAAGTGATTTTCTCGGCGAGTTAAGCATTTTGAGTAATTTGCCGATTAGTTTCAGAACGGCTTGCATCACAATTAACTATTTTTTGCCAGGCATTCATTGTGGAACAAAAGTTATTTTCTCGGCGAGTTAAGCATTTTGAGTATTTTGCCGATTGGTTTCAGAACGTCTTGCATTGAAATTTACTATTTTTTGCCAGACATTCATTGTGGAACAAAAGTGATTTTCTCGGCGAGTTAAGCATTTTGAGTAATTTGCCGACTAGTTTCAGAACGGCTTGCATCACAATTTACTATTTTTTGCCAGGCATTCATTGTGGAACAAAAGTGATTTTCTCGGCTAGTTAAGCATTTTGAGTAATTTGCCGATTGGTTTCAGAACGTCTTGCATTGAAATTTACTATTTTTTGCCAGATATTCATTGTGGAACAAAAGTGATTTTCTCGGCGAGTTAAGCATTTTGAGTAATTTGCCGATTGGTTTCAGAACTTCTTGCATTGAAATTTACTATTTTTTGCCAGACATTCATTGTGGAACAAAAGTGATTTTCTCGGCGAGTTAAGCATTTTGAGTAATTTGCCGATTGGTTTCAGAACGGCTTGCATCACAATTAACTATTTTTTGCCAGACATTCATTGTGGAAAGAAAGTGATTTTCTCGGCGAGTTAAACATTTTGAGTAATTTGCCGATTGGTTTCAGAACGTCTTGGATCAAAATGAACAATTTTTTGCCAGCCATTCATTCTGGGGAAAAAGTGATTTTCTCGGCGAGTTAAGCATTTTGAGTAATTTGCCGATTGGTTTCAGAACGGCTTGCATTGAAATTAACTATTTTTTGCGAACCATTCATTGTGGGGAACAAGTGATTTTCTCGGCTAGTTAATCATTTTGAGTAATTTGCCGATTGGTTTCAGAACGGCTTGCATCAAAATTAACTATTTTTTGCCAGACATTCATTGTGGAAATAAACTGATTTTCTCGGCGAGTTAAGCATTTTGAGTAATTTACCGATTGGTTTCAGAACGGCTTGCATTGAAATTTACTATTTTTTGCAAGACATTCATTGTGGAACAAAAGTGATTTTCTCGGCGAGCTAAGCATTTTGAGTAATTTGCCGATTGGTTTCAGAACGGCTTGCATTGAAATTAACTATTTTTTGCGAACCATTCATTGTGGGGAAAAAGTGATTTTCTCGGCTAGTTAATCATTTTGAGTAATTTGCCGATTGGTTTCAGAACGGCTTGCATCAAAATTAACTATTTTTTGCCAGACATTCATTGTGGAAATAAACTGATTTTCTCGGCGAGTTAAGTATTTTGAGTAATTTACCGATTGGTTTCAGAACGGCTTGCATCAAAATTAACTATTTTTTGCTAGATATTCATTGTGGAAAGAAAGTGATTTTCTCGGCGAGTTAAGCATTTTGAGTAATTTGCCGATTAGTTTCAGAACGGCTTGCATCACAATTAACTATTTTTTGCCAGGCATTCATTGTGGAACAAAAGTTATTTTCTCGGCGAGTTAAGCATTTTGAGTAATTTGCCGATTGGTTTCAGAACGTCTTGCATTGAAATGTACTATTTTTTGCCAGACATTCATTGTGGAACAAAAGTGATTTTATCGGCGAGTTAAGCATTTTGAGTAATTTGCCGACTAGTTTCAGAACGGCTTGCATCACAATTAACTATTTTTTGCCAGGCATTCATTGTGGAACAAAAGTGATTTTCTCGGCGAGTTAAGCATTTTGAGTAATTTGCCGATTGGTTTCAGAACGTCTTGCATTGAAATTTACTATTTTTTGCCAGACATTCATTGTGGAACAAAAGTGATTTTCTCGGCGGGTTAAGCATTTCGAGTAATTTGCCGATTGGTTTCAGAACGGCTTGAATTGAAATTTGCCATTTTTTGCCAGACATTCATTGTGTGGAAAAAGTGATTTTCTCGGCGAGTTAAGCATGTTGACTAATTTGCCGATTGGTTTCAGAACGGCTTGCATCGAAATTAACTATTTTTTGCCAGCCATTCATTGTGGAACAAAAGTGATTTTCTCGGCGAGTTAAGCATTTTGAGTAATTTGCCGATTGGTTTCAGAACGGCTTGCATTGAAATTCACTATTTTTTGCCAGACATTCATTATGGAAAGAAAGTGATTTTCTCGGCGAGTTAAGAATTTTGAGTAATTTGCCGATTGGTTTCAGAACGTCTTGCATTGAAATTAACTATTTTTTGCGAACCATTCATTGTGGAACAAAAGTGGTTTTCTCGGCGTGTTTAGCATTTTGAGTAATTTGCCGATTGGTTTCAGAACGGCTTGCATTGAAATTTACCAGGTTTTGCCAGACATTCATTGTGGGGAAAAATTGATTTTCTCGGCGAGTTAAGCATTTCGAGTAATTTGCCGATTGGTTTCAGAACGGCTTGCATCACAATTAACGATTTTTCCCCTGGCATTCACTGTACAACAAAAGTGATTTTCTCGGCGAGTTAAGCATTTTGAGTAATTTGCCGATTGGTTTCAGAACAGCTTGCATCGAAAATAACTATTTTTTGCCAGCCATTCATTGTGGAACAAAAGTGATTTCCTCGGCGAGTTAAGCATTTTGAGAAATTTGCCGAATGTTTTCAGAACGGCTTGCATTGAAATTCACTATTTTTTGCCAGACGTTCATTGTGGGGGGAAAAGTGATTTTCCCGGCGAGTTAAGCATTTTGAGTAATTTGCCGATTGGTTTCAGAACGGCTTGCATTGAAATTAACTATTTTTTGCGAACCATTCATTGTGGGGAACAAGTGATTTTCTCGGTTAGTTAATCATTTTGAGTAATTTGCCGATTGGTTTCAGAACGGCTTGCATCAAAATTAACTATTTTTTGCCAGACATTCATTGTGGAAATAAACTGATTTTCTCGGCGAGTTAAGCATTTTGAGTAATTTACCGATTGGTTTCAGAACGGCTTGCATTGAAATTTACTATTTTTTGCCAGACATTCATTGTGGAACAAAAGTGATTTTCTCGGCGAGTTAAGCATTTTGAGTAATTTGCCGATTGGTTTCAGAACAGCTTGCATCGAAAATAACTATTTTTTGCCAGCCATTCATTGTGGAACAAAAGTGATTTCCTCGGCGAGTTAAGCATTTTGAGTAATTTGACGAATGTTTTCAGAACGGCTTGCATTGAAATTCACTATTTTTTGTCAGGCATTCATTGTGGAACAAAAGTGATTTTCTCGGCCAGTTAAGCATTTTGAGTAATTTGCCGATTGGTTTCAGAACGGCTTGCATTGAAATTAACTATTTTTTGCCAACCATTCATTGTGGGAAAAAAGTAATTTTCTCGGCGAGTTAAGCATTTTGAGTAATTTGCCGATTGGTTTCAGAACGTCTTGCATTGAAATTTACTATTTTTTGCCAGACATTCATTGTGGAACAAAAGTGATTTTCTCGGCGAGTTAAGCATTTTGAGTAATTTGCCGATTAGTTTCAGAACGGCTTGCATCACAATTAAGTATTTTTTGCCAGGCATTCAATGTGGAACAAAAGTGATTTTCTCGGCGAGTTAAGCATTTTGAGTAATTTGCCATTGGTTTCAGAACGTCTTGCATTGAAATTTACTATTTTTTGCCAGACATTCATTGTGGAACAAAAGTGATTTTCTCGGCGAGTTAAGCATTTTGAGTAATTTGCCGATTGGTTTCAGAACTTCTTGCATTGAAATTTACTATTTTTTGCCAGACATTCATTGTGGAACAAAAGTGATTTTCTCGGCGAGTTAAGCATTTTGAGTAATTTGCCGATTGGTTTCAGAACGGCTTGCATCTAAATTAACTATTTTTTGCCGGACATTCATTATGGAACAAAAGTGATTTTCTCGGTGAGTTAAGAATTTTGAGTAATTTGCCGATTGGTTTCAGAACGGCTTGCATCACAATTAACTATTTTTTGCCAGACATTCATTGTGGAAAGAAAGTGATTTTCTCGGCGAGTTAAACATTTTGAGTAATTTGCCGATTGGTTTCAGAACGTCTTGCATCAAAATGAACAATTTTTTGCCAGCCATTCATTCTGGGGAAAAAGTGATTTTCTCGGCGAGTTAAGCATTTTGAGTAATTTGCCGATTGGTTTCAGAACGGCTTGCATTGAAATTAACTATTTTTTGCGAACCATTCATTGTGGGGAACAAGTGATTTTCTCGGTTAGTTAATCATTTTGAGTAATTTGCCGATTGGTTTCAGAACGGCTTGCATCAAAATTAACTATTTTTTGCCAGACATTCATTGTGGAAATAAACTGATTTTCTCGGCGAGTTAAGCATTTTGAGTAATTTACCGATTGGTTTCAGAACGGCTTGCATTGAAATTTACTATTTTTTGCCAGACATTCATTGTGGAACAAAAGTGATTTTCTCGGCGAGTTAAGCATTTTGAGTAATTTGCCGATTGGTTTCAGAACAGCTTGCATCGAAAATAACTATTTTTTGCCAGCCATTCATTGTGGAACAAAAGTGATTTCCTCGGCGAGTTAAGCATTTTGAGTAATTTGACGAATGTTTTCAGAACGGCTTGCATTGAAATTCACTATTTTTTGCCAGACATTCATTGTGGGGGGAAAAGTGATTTTCCCGGCGAGTTAAGCATTTGAGTAATTTGCCGATTGGTTTCAGAACGGCTTGCATCACAATTAACTATTTTTTGCCAGGCATTCATTGTGGAACAAAAGTTATTTTCTCGGCGAGTTAAGCATTTTGAGTAATTTGCCGATTGGTTTCAGAACGCCTTGCATTGAAATTTACTATTTTTTGCAAGACATTCATTGTGGAACAAAAGTGATTTTCTCGGCGAGTTAAGCATTTTGAGTAATTTGCCGACTAGTTTCAGAACGGCTTGCATCACAATTTACTATTTTTTGCCAGGCATTCATTGTGGAACAAAAGTGATTTTCTCGGCGAGTTAAGCATTTTGAGTAATTTGCCGATTGGTTTCAGAACGTCTTGCATTGAAATTTACTATTTTTTGCCAGACATTCATTGTGGAACAAAAGTGATTTTCTCGGCGAGTTAAGCATTTTGAGTAATTTGCCGATTGGTTTCAGAACGGCTTGCATTGAAATATACCAGGTTTTGCCAGACATTCATTGTGGCGAAAAAGTGATTTTCTCGGCGGGTTAAGCATTTCGAGTAATTTGCCGATTGGTTTCAGAACGGCTTGCATCACCATTAACTATTTTTTGCCAGGCATTCATTGTGGAACAAAAGTGATTTTCTCGGCGAGTTAAGCATGTTGACTAATTTGCCGATTGGTTTCAGAACGGCTTGCATCGAAATTAACTATTTTTTGCCAGCCATTCATTGTGGAACAAAAGTGATTTTCTCGGCGAGTTAAGCATTTTGAGTAATTTGCCGATTGGTTTCAGAACGGCTTGCATTGAAATTCACTATTTTTTGCCAGACATTCATTATGGAAAGAAAGTGATTTTCTCGGCGAGTTAAGAATTTTGAGTAATTTGCCGATTGGTTTCAGAACGTCTTGCATTGAAATTAACTATTTTTTGCGAACCATTCATTGTGGAACAAAAGTGGTTTTCTCGGCGTGTTTAGCATTTTGAGTAATTTGCCGATTGGTTTCAGAACGGCTTGCATTGAAATTTACCAGGTTTTGCCAGACATTCATTGTGGGGAAAAATTGATTTTCTCGGCGAGTTAAGCATTTCGAGTAATTTGCCGATTGGTTTCAGAACGGCTTGCATCACAATTAACGATTTTTCCCCTGGCATTCACTGTACAACAAAAGTGATTTTCTCGGCGAGTTAAGCATTTTGAGTAATTTGCCGATTGGTTTCAGAACAGCTTGCATCGAAAATAACTATTTTTTGCCAGCCATTCATTGTGGAACAAAAGTGATTTCCTCGGCGAGTTAAGCATTTTGAGAAATTTGCCGAATGTTTTCAGAACGGCTTGCATTGAAATTCACTATTTTTTGCCAGACGTTCATTGTGGGGGGAAAAGTGATTTTCCCGGCGAGTTAAGCATTTTGAGTAATTTACCGATTGGTTTCAGAACGGCTTGCATCACAATTAACTATTTTTTGCCAGGCATTCATTGTGGAACAAAAGTGATTTTCTCGGCCAGTTAAGCATTTTGAGTAATTTGCCGATTGGTTTCAGAACGGCTTGCATTGAAATTAACTATTTTTTGCCAACCATTCATTGTGGGAAAAAAGTAATTTTCTCGGCGAGTTAAGCATTTTGAGTAATTTGCCGATTGGTTTCAGAACGTCTTGCATTGAAATTTACTATTTTTTGCCAGACATTCATTGTGGAACAAAAGTGATTTTCTCGGCGAGTTAAGCATTTTGAGTAATTTGCCGATTAGTTTCAGAACGGCTTGCATCACAATTAAGTATTTTTTGCCAGGCATTCAATGTGGAACAAAAGTGATTTTCTCGGCGAGTTAAGCATTTTGAGTAATTTGCCATTGGTTTCAGAACGTCTTGCATTGAAATTTACTATTTTTTGCCAGACATTCATTGTGGAACAAAAGTGATTTTCTCGGCGAGTTAAGCATTTTGAGTAATTTGCCGATTGGTTTCAGAACTTCTTGCATTGAAATTTACTATTTTTTGCCAGACATTCATTGTGGAACAAAAGTGATTTTCTCGGCGAGTTAAGCATTTTGAGTAATTTGCCGATTGGTTTCAGAACGGCTTGCATCGAAATTAACTATTTTTTGCAGGACATTCATTATGGAACAAAAGTGATTTTCTCGGTGAGTTAAGCATTTTGAGTAATTTGCCGATTGGTTTCAGAACGGCTTGCATCACAATTAACTATTTTTTGCCAGACATTCATTGTGGAAAGAAAGTGATTTTCTCGGCGAGTTAAACATTTTGAGTAATTTGCCGATTGGTTTCAGAACGTCTTGCATCAAAATGAACAATTTTTTGCCAGCCATTCATTCTGGGGAAAAAGTGATTTTCTCGGCGAGTTAAGCATTTTGAGTAATTTGCCGATTGGTTTCAGAACGGCTTGCATTGAAATTAACTATTTTTTGCGAACCATTCATTGTGGGGAACAAGTGATTTTCTCGGTTAGTTAATCATTTTGAGTAATTTGCCGATTGGTTTCAGAACGGCTTGCATCAAAATTAACTATTTTTTGCCAGACATTCATTGTGGAAATAAACTGATTTTCTCGGCGAGTTAAGCATTTTGAGTAATTTACCGATTGGTTTCAGAACGGCTTGCATTGAAATTTACTATTTTTTGCCAGACATTCATTGTGGAACAAAAGTGATTTTCTCGGCGAGTTAAGCATTTTGAGTAATTTGCCGATTGGTTTCAGAACAGCTTGCATCGAAAATAACTATTTTTTGCCAGCCATTCATTGTGGAACAAAAGTGATTTCCTCGGCGAGTTAAGCATTTTGAGTAATTTGACGAATGTTTTCAGAACGGCTTGCATTGAAATTCACTATTTTTTGTCAGGCATTCATTGTGGAACAAAAGTGATTTTCTCGGCCAGTTAAGCATTTTGAGTAATTTGCCGATTGGTTTCAGAACGGCTTGCATTGAAATTAACTATTTTTTGCCAACCATTCATTGTGGGAAAAAAGTAATTTTCTCGGCGAGTTAAGCATTTTGAGTAATTTGCCGATTGGTTTCAGAACGTCTTGCATTGAAATTTACTATTTTTTGCCAGACATTCATTGTGGAACAAAAGTGATTTTCTCGGCGAGTTAAGCATTTTGAGTAATTTGCCGATTAGTTTCAGAACGGCTTGCATCACAATTAAGTATTTTTTGCCAGGCATTCAATGTGGAACAAAAGTGATTTTCTCGGCGAGTTAAGCATTTTGAGTAATTTGCCATTGGTTTCAGAACGTCTTGCATTGAAATTTACTATTTTTTGCCAGACATTCATTGTGGAACAAAAGTGATTTTCTCGGCGAGTTAAGCATTTTGAGTAATTTGCCGATTGGTTTCAGAACTTCTTGCATTGAAATTTACTATTTTTTGCCAGACATTCATTGTGGAACAAAAGTGATTTTCTCGGCGAGTTAAGCATTTTGAGTAATTTGCCGATTGGTTTCAGAACGGCTTGCATCGAAATTAACTATTTTTTGCCGGACATTCATTATGGAACAAAAGTGATTTTCTCGGTGAGTTAAGCATTTTGAGTAATTTGCCGATTGGTTTCAGAACGGCTTGCATCACAATTAACTATTTTTTGCCAGACATTCATTGTGGAAAGAAAGTGATTTTCTCGGCGAGTTAAACATTTTGAGTAATTTGCCGATTGGTTTCAGAACGTCTTGCATCAAAATGAACAATTTTTTGCCAGCCATTCATTCTGGGGAAAAAGTGATTTTCTCGGCGAGTTAAGCATTTTGAGTAATTTGCCGATTGGTTTCAGAACGGCTTGCATTGAAATTAACTATTTTTTGCGAACCATTCATTGTGGGGAACAAGTGATTTTCTCGGTTAGTTAATCATTTTGAGTAATTTGCCGATTGGTTTCAGAACGGCTTGCATCAAAATTAACTATTTTTTGCCAGACATTCATTGTGGAAATAAACTGATTTTCTCGGCGAGTTAAGCATTTTGAGTAATTTACCGATTGGTTTCAGAACGGCTTGCATTGAAATTTACTATTTTTTGCCAGACATTCATTGTGGAACAAAAGTGATTTTCTCGGCGAGTTAAGCATTTTGAGTAATTTGCCGATTGGTTTCAGAACAGCTTGCATCGAAAATAACTATTTTTTGCCAGCCATTCATTGTGGAACAAAAGTGATTTCCTCGGCGAGTTAAGCATTTTGAGTAATTTGACGAATGTTTTCAGAACGGCTTGCATTGAAATTTACTATTTTTTGCAAGACATTCATTGTGGAACAAAAGTGATTTTCTCGGCGAGTTAAGCATTTTGAGTAATTTGCCGACTAGTTTCAGAACGGCTTGCATCACAATTTACTATTTTTTGCCAGGCATTCATTGTGGAACAAAAGTGATTTTCTCGGCGAGTTAAGCATTTTGAGTAATTTGCCGATTGATTTCAGAACGTCTTGCATTGAAATTTACTATTTTTTGCCAGACATTCATTGTGGAACAAAAGTGATTTTCTCGGCGAGTTAAGCATTTTGAGTAATTTGCCGATTGGTTTCAGAACGGCTTGCATTGAAATATACCAGGTTTTGCCAGACATTCATTGTGGCGAAAAAGTGATTTTCTCGGCGGGTTAAGCATTTCGAGTAATTTGCCGATTGGTTTCAGAACGGCTTGCATCACCATTAACTATTTTTTGCCAGGCATTCATTGTGGAACAAAAGTGATTTTCTCGGGGAGTTAATCATTTTGAGTAATTTGCCGATTGGTTTCAGAACGGCTTGCATCGAAATTAAGTATTTTTTGCCAGCCATTCATTGTGGAACAAAAGTGATTTTCTCGGCGAGTTAAGCATTTTGAGTAATTTGCCGATTGGTTTCAGAACGGCTTGAATTGAAATTTACCATTTTTTGCCAGACATTCATTGTGTGGAAAAAGTGATTTTCTCGGCGAGTTAAGCATGTTGATTAATTTGCCGATTGGTTTCAGAACGGCTTGCATCGAAATTAACTATTTTTTGCCAGCCATTCATTGTGGAACAAAAGTGATTTTCTCGGCGAGTTAAGCATTTTGAGTAATTTGCCGATTGGTTTCAGAACGGCTTGCATTGAAATTCACTATTTTTTGCCAGACATTCATTATGGAAAGAAAGTGATTTTCTCGGCGAGTTAAGCATTTTGAGTAATTTGCCGATTGGTTTCAGAACGTCTTGCATTGAAATTAACTATTTTTTGCGAACCATTCATTGTGGAACAAAAGTGGTTTTCTCGGCGTGTTTAGCATTTTGAGTAATTTGCCGATTGGTTTCAGAACGGCTTGCATTGAAATTTACCAGGTTTTGCCAGACATTCATTGTGGGGAAAAATTGATTTTCTCGGCGAGTTAAGCATTTCGAGTAATTTGCCGATTGGTTTCAGAACGGCTTGCATCACAATTAACGATTTTTCCCCTGGCATTCACTGTACAACAAAAGTGATTTTCTCGGCGAGTTAAGCATTTTGAGTAATTTGCCGATTGGTTTCAGAACAGCTTGCATCGAAAATAACTATTTTTTGCCAGCCATTCATTGTGGAACAAAAGTGATTTCCTCGGCGAGTAAAGCATTTTGAGTAATTTGCCGAATGTTTTCAGAACGGCTTGCATTGAAATTCACTATTTTTTGCCAGACATTCATTGTGGGGGGAAAAGTGATTTTCCCGGCGAGTTAAGCATTTTGAGTAATTTACCGATTGGTTTCAGAACGGCTTGCATCACAATTAACTATTTTTTGCCAGGCATTCATTGTGGAACAAAAGTAATTTTCTCGGCGAGTTAAGCATTTTGAGTAATTTGCCGATTGGTTTCAGAACGTCTTGCATTGAAATTTACTATTTTTTGCCAGACATTCATTGTGGAACAAAAGTGATTTTCTCGGCGAGTTAAGCATTTTGAGTAATTTGCCGATTAGTTTCAGAACGGCTTGCTTCACAATTAAGTATTTTTTGCCAGGCATTCAATGTGGAACAAAAGTGATTTTCTCGGCGAGTTAAGCATTTTGAGTAATTTGCCATTGGTTTCAGAACGTCTTGCATTGAAATTTACTATTTTTTGCCAGATATTCATTGTGGAACAAAAGTGATTTTCTCGGCGAGTTAAGCATTTTGAGTAATTTGCCGATTAGTTTCAGAACGGCTTGCATCACAATTAACTATTTTTTGCCAGGTATTCATTGTGGGAAAAAAGTGATTTTCTCGGCGAGTTAAGCATTTTGAGTAATTTGCCGATTGGTTTCAGAACGTCTTGCATTGAAATTTACGATTTTTTGCCAGACATTCGTTGTGGGAAAAAACTGATTTTCTCGCCGAGTTAAGCATTTTGAGTAATTTGCCGATTGGTTTCAGAACGGCTTGCATCACAATTAACTATTTTTTGCCAGACATTCATTGTGGAAAGAAAGTGATTTTCTCGGCGAGTTAAGCATTTTGAGTAATTTGCCGATTGGTTTCAGAACGCCTTGCATCGAAATTAACTATTTTTTGCCAGACATTCATTGTGGAACAAAAGTGATTTTCTCGGTGAGTTAAGCATTTTGAGTAATTTGCCGATTGGTTTCAGAACGGCTTGCATCACAATTAACTATCTTTTGCCAGACATTCATTGTGGAACAAAAGTGATTTTCTCGGCGATTTAAGCATTTTGAGTAATTTGCCGATTGGTTTCAGAACGGCTTGCATCAAAATTAACTATTTTTTGCCAGACATTCATTGTGGAAATAAACTGATTTTCTCGGCGAGTTCAGCATTTTGAGTAATTTACCGATTGGTTTCAGAACGGCTTGCATTGGAATTTACTATTTTTTGCCGGACATTCATTATGGAACAAAAGTGATTTTCTCGGTGAGTTAAGCATTTTGAGTAATTTGCCGATTGGTTTCAGAACGGCTTGCATTGAAATTAACTATTTTTTGCGAACCATTCATTGTGGGGAACAAGTGATTTTCTCGGCTAGTTAATCATTTTGAGTAATTTGCCGATTGGTTTCAGAACGGCTTGCATCAAAATTAACTATTTTTTGCTAGATATTCATTGTGGAAAGAAAGTGATTTTCTCGGCGAGTTAAGCATTTTGAGTAATTTACCGATTGGTTTCAGAACGTCTTGCATTGAAATTTACTATTTTTTGCCAGACATTCATTGTGGAACAAAAGTGATTTTCTCGGCGAGTTAAGCATTTTGAGTAATTTGCCGATTAGTTTCAGAACGGCTTGCATCACAATTAAGTATTTTTTGCCAGGCATTCAATGTGGAACAAAAGTGATTTTCTCGGCGAGTTAAGCATTTTGAGTAATTTGCCGATTGGTTTCAGAACGTCTTGCATTGAAATTTACGATTTTTTGCCAGACATTCGTTGTGGGAAAAAACTGATTTTCTCGCCGAGTTAAGCATTTTGAGTAATTTGCCGATTGGTTTCAGAACGGCTTGCATCACAATTAACTATTTTTTGCCAGACATTCATTGTGGAAAGAAAGTGATTTTCTCGGCGAGTTAAGCATTTTGAGTAATTTGCCGATTGGTTTCAGAACGCCTTGCATCGAAATTAACTATTTTTTGCCAGACATTCATTGTGGAACAAAAGTGATTTTCTCGGTGAGTTAAGCATTTTGAGTAATTTGCCGATTGGTTTCAGAACGGCTTGCATCACAATTAACTATCTTTTGCCAGACATTCATTGTGGAACAAAAGTGATTTTCTCGGCGATTTAAGCATTTTGAGTAATTTGCCGATTGGTTTCAGAACTTCTTGCATTGAAATATACTATTTTTTGCCAGACATTCATTGTGGAACAAAAGTGATTTTCTCGGCGAGTTAAGCATTTTGAGTAATTTGCCGATTGGTTTCAGAACGGCTTGCATCGAAATTAACTATTTTTTGCCGGACATTCATTATGGAACAAAAGTGATTTTCTCGGTGAGTTAAGCATTTTGAGTAATTTGCCGATTGGTTTCAGAACGGCTTGCATCACAATTAACTATTTTTTGCCAGGCATTCATTGTGGAAAGAAAGTGATTTTCTCGGCGAGTTAAACATTTTGAGTAATTTACGATTGGTTTCAGAACGTCTTGCATCAAAATGAACAATTTTTTGCCAGCCATTCATTCTGGGGAAAAAGTGATTTTCTCGGCGAGTTAAGCATTTTGAGTAATTTGCCGATTGGTTTCAGAACGGCTTGCATTGAAATTAACTATTTTTTGCGAACCATTCATTGTGGGGAACAAGTGATTTTCTCGGCTAGTTAATCATTTTGAGTAATTTGCCGATTGGTTTCAGAACGGCTTGCATCAAAATTAACTATTTTTTGCTAGATATTCATTGTGGAAAGAAAGTGATTTTCTCGGCGAGTTAAGCATTTTGAGTAATTTACCGATTGGTTTCAGAACGGCTTGCATTGGAATTTACTATTTTTTGCCAGGCATTCATTGTGGAACTAAAGTGATTTTCTCGGCGAGTTAAGCATTTTGAGTAATTTGCCGATTGGTTTCAGAACGGCTTGCATTGAAATTAACTATTTTTTGCGAACCATTCATTGTGGGGAACAAGTGATTTTCTCGGCTAGTTAATCATTTTGAGTAATTTGCCGATTGGTTTCAGAACGGTTTGCATCAAAATTAACTATTTTTTGCTAGATATTCATTGTGGAAAGAAAGTGATTTTCTCGGCGAGTTAAGCATTTTGAGTAATTTACCGATTGGTTTCAGAACGGCTTGCATTGGAATTTACTATTTTTTGCCAGACATTCATTGTGGAACAAAAGTGATTTTCTCGGCGAGTTAAGCACTTTGAGTAATTTGCCGATTGGTTTCAGAACTTCTTGCATTGAAATTTACTATTTTTTGCCAGGCATTCATTGTGGAACTAAAGTGATTTTCTCGGCGAGTTAAGCATTTTGAGTAATTTGCCGATTGGTTTCAGAACGGCTTGCATCACAATTAACTATTTTTTGCCAGGCATTCATTGTGGAAAGAAAGTGATTTTCTCGGCGAGTTAAACATTTTGAGTAATTTACGATTGGTTTCAGAACGTCTTGCATCAAAATGAACAATTCTTTGCCAGCCATTCATTCTGGGGAAAAAGTGATTTTCTCGGCGAGTTAAGCATTTTGAGTAATTTGCCGATTGGTTTCAGAACGGCTTGCATTGAAATAACTATTTTTTGCGAACCATTCATTGTGGGGAACAAGTGATTTTCTCGGCTAGTTAATCATTTTGAGTAATTTGCCGATTGGTTTCAGAACGGCTTGCATCAAAATTAACTATTTTTTGCTAGATATTCATTGTGGAAAGAAAGTGATTTTCTCGGCGAGTTAAGCATTTTGAGTAATTTACCGATTGGTTTCAGAACGGCTTGCATTGGAATTTACTAATTTTTGCCAGACATTCATTGTGGAACAAAAGTGATTTTCTCGGCGAGTTAAGCATTTTGAGTTATTTTTCGATTGGTTTCAGAACGTCTTGCATTGAAATTTACTATTTTTTGCCAGGCATTCATTGTGCAACAAAAGTGATTTTCTCGGCGAGTTAAGCATTTTGAGTAATTTGCCGGTTGGTTTCAGAACTTCTTGCAGCAAAATGATCTATTTTTTCCCAGACATTCATTTTGGAAAAAAAGTGATTTTCTCGGCGAGTTAAGCATTTTGAGTAATTTGCCGATTGGTTTCAGAACACCTTGCATCGAAATTAACTATTTTTTGCCAGACATTCATTGTGGAACAAAAGTGATTTTCTCGGTGAGTTAAGCATTTTGAGTAATTTGCCGATTGGTTTCAGAACGGCTTGCATCACAATTAACTATTTTTTGCCAGACATTCAGTGTGGAAAGAAAGTGATTTTCTCGGCTAGTTAAGCATTTTGAGTAATTTGCCGATTGGTTTCAGAACGCCTTGCATCGAAATTAACTCTTTTTTGCCAGACATTCATTGTGGAACAAAAGTGATTTTCTCGGTGAGTTAAGCATTTTGAGTAATTTGCCGATTGGTTTCAGAACGGTTTGCATCACAATTAACTATTTTTTGCCAGGCATTCTTGTGGAACAAAAGCGATTTTCTCGGCGAGTTAAGCATTTTGAGTAATTTGCCGATTGGTTTCAGAACGGCTTGCATCATAATTAACTATTTTTTGCCAGACATTCATTGTGGAAAGAAAGTGATTTTCTCGGCGAGTTAAGCATTTTGAGTAATATGCCGATTAGTTTCAGAACGGCTTGCATCACAATTAAGTATTTTTTGCCAGGCATTCAATGTGGAACAAAAGTGATTTTCTCGGCGAGTTAAGCATTTTGAGTAATTTGCCATTGGTTTCAGAACGTCTTGCATTGAAATTTACTATTTTTTGCCAGACATTCATTGTGGAACAAAAGTGATTTTCTCGGCGAGTTAAGCATTTTGAGTAATTTGCCGATTGGTTTCAGAACTTCTTGCATTGAAATTTACTATTTTTTGCCAGACATTTATTGTGGAACAAAAGTGATTTTCTCGGCGAGTTAAGCATTTTGAGTAATTTGCCGATTGGTTTCAGAACGGCTTGCATCGAAATTAACTATTTTTTGCCGGACATTCATTATGGAACAAAAGTGATTTTCTCGGTGAGTTAAGCATTTTGAGTAATTTGCCGATTGGTTTCAGAACGGCTTGCATCACAATTAACTATTTTTTGCCAGACATTCATTGTGGAAAGAAAGTGATTTTCTCGGCGAGTTAAACATTTTGAGTAATTTGCCGATTGGTTTCAGAACGTCTTGCATCAAAATGAACAATTTTTTGCCAGCCATTCATTCTGGGGAAAAAGTGATTTTCTCGGCGAGTTAAGCATTTTGAGTAATTTGCCGATTGGTTTCAGAACGGCTTGCATTGAAATTAACTATTTTTTGCGAACCATTCATTGTGGGGAACAAGTGATTTTCTCGGTTAGTTAATCATTTTGAGTAATTTGCCGATTGGTTTCAGAACGGCTTGCATCAAAATTAAATATTTTTTGCCAGACATTCATTGTGGAAATAAACTGATTTTCTCGGCGAGTTAAGCATTTTGAGTAATTTACCGATTGGTTTCAGAACGGCTTGCATTGAAATTTACTATTTTTTGCCAGACATTCATTGTGGAACAAAAGTGATTTTCTCGGCGAGTTAAGCATTTTGAGTAATTTGCCGATTGGTTTCAGAACAGCTTGCATCGAAAATAACTATTTTTTGCCAGCCATTCATTGTGGAACAAAAGTGATTTCCTCGGCGAGTTAAGCATTTTGAGTAATTTGACGAATGTTTTCAGAACGGCTTGCATTGAAATTCACTATTTTTTGCCAGACATTCATTGTGGGGGGAAAAGTGATTTTCCCGGCGAGTTAAGCATTTGAGTAATTTGCCGATTGGTTTCAGAACGGCTTGCATCACAATTAACTATTTTTTGCCAGGCATTCATTGTGGAACAAAAGTTATTTTCTCGGCGAGTTAAGCATTTTGAGTAATTTGCCGATTGGTTTCAGAACGTCTTGCATTGAAATTTACCATTTTTTGCAAGACATTCATTGTGGAACAAAAGTGATTTTCTCGGCGAGTTAAGCATTTTGAGTAATTTGCCGACTAGTTTCAGAACGGCTTGCATCACCATTAACTATTTTTTGCCAGGCATTCATTGTGGAACAAAAGTGATTTTCTCGGGGAGTTAAGCATTTTGAGTAATTTGCCGATTGGTTTCAGAACGGCTTGCATTGAAATTCACTATTTTTTGCCAGACATTCATTATGGAAAGAAAGTGATTTTCTCGGCGAGTTAAGCATTTTGAGTAATTTGCCGATTGGTTTCAGAACGTCTTGCATTGAAATTAACTATTTTTTGCGAACCATTCATTGTGGAACAAAAGTGGTTTTCTCGGCGTGTTTAGCATTTTGAGTAATTTGCCGATTGGTTTCAGAACGGCTTGCATTGAAATTTACCAGGTTTTGCCAGACATTCATTGTGGGGAAAAATTGATTTTCTCGGCGAGTTAAGCATTTCGAGTAATTTGCCGATTGGTTTCAGAACGGCTTGCATCACAATTAACGATTTTTCCCCTGGCATTCACTGTACAACAAAAGTGATTTTCTCGGCGAGTTAAGCATTTTGAGTAATTTGCCGATTGGTTTCAGAACAGCTTGCATCGAAAATAACTATTTTTTGCCAGCCATTCATTGTGGAACAAAAGTGATTTCCTCGGCGAGTAAAGCATTTTGAGTAATTTGCCGAATGTTTTCAGAACGGCTTGCATTGAAATTCACTATTTTTTGCCAGACATTCATTGTGGGGGGAAAAGTGATTTTCCCGGCGAGTTAAGCATTTTGAGTAATTTACCGATTGGTTTCAGAACGGCTTGCATCACAATTAACTATTTTTTGCCAGGCATTCATTGTGGAACAAAAGTGATTTTCTCGGCGATTTAAGCATTTTGAGTAATTTGCCGATTGGTTTCAGAACGTCTTGCATTGAAATTTACTATTTTTTGCCAGACATTCATTGTGGAACAAAAGTGATTTTCTCGGCGAGTTAAGCATTTTGAGTAATTTGCCGATTAGTTTCAGAACGGCTTGCATCACAATTAAGTATTTTTTGCCAGGCATTCAATGTGGAACAAAAGTGATTTTCTCGGCGAGTTAAGCATTTTGAGTAATTTGCCATTGGTTTCAGAACGTCTTGCATTGAAATTTACTATTTTTTGCCAGACATTCATTGTGGAACAAAAGTGATTTTCTCGGCGAGTTAAGCATTTTGAGTAATTTGCCGATTAGTTTCAGAACGGCTTGCATCACAATTAACTATATTTTGCCAGGTATTCATTGTGGGAAAAAAGTGATTTTCTCGGCGAGTTAAGCATTTTGAGTAATTTGCCGATTGGTTTCAGAACGGCTTGCATCACAATTAACTATTTTTTGCCAGACATTCGTTGTGGGAAAAAACTGATTTTCTCGCCGAGTTAAGCATTTTGAGTAATTTACCGATTGGTTTCAGAACGTCTTGCATTGAAATTTACTATTTTTTGCCAGACATTCATTGTGGAACAAAAGTGATTTTCTCGGCGAGTTAAGCA
This sequence comes from Scyliorhinus torazame, assembly GCF_047496885.1. Taxonomy (NCBI): domain Eukaryota; kingdom Metazoa; phylum Chordata; class Chondrichthyes; order Carcharhiniformes; family Scyliorhinidae; genus Scyliorhinus; species Scyliorhinus torazame. The sequence continues at coordinate 94,159,676 of NC_092722.1, forward strand.
TTTTGAGTAATTTGCCGATTAGTTTCAGAACGGCTTGCATCACAATTAAGTATTTTTTGCCAGGCATTCAATGTGGAACAAAAGTGATTTTCTCGGCGAGTTAAGCATTTTGAGTAATTTGCTATTGGTTTCAGAACGTCTTGCATTGAAATTTACTATTTTTTGCCAGACATTCATTGTGGAACAAAAGTGATTTTCTCGGCGAGTTAAGCATTTTGAGTAATTTGCCGATTAGTTTCAGAACGGCTTGCATCACAATTAACTATTTTTGCCAGGTATTCATTGTGGGAAAAAAGTGATTTTCTCGGCGAGTTAAGCATTTTGAGTAATTTGCCGATTGGTTTCAGAACGTCTTGCATTGAAATTTACGATTTTTTGCCAGACATTCGTTGAGGGAAAAAACTGATTTTCTCGCCGAGTTAAGCATTTTGAGTAATTTGCCGATTGGTTTCAGAACGGCTTGCATCACAATTAACTATTTTTTGCCAGACATTCATTGTGGAAAGAAAGTGATTTTCTCGGCGAGTTAAGCATTTTGAGTAATTTGCCGATTGGTTTCAGAACGCCTTGCATCGAAATTAACTATTTTTTGCCAGACATTCATTGTGGAACAAAAGTGATTTTCTCGGCGAGTTAAGCATTTTGAGTAATTTACCGATTGGTTTCAGAACTTCTTGCATTGAAATATACTATTTTTTGCCAGACATTCATTGTGGAACAAAAGTGATTTTCTCGGCGAGTTAAGCATTTTGAGTAATTTGCCGATTGGTTTCAGAACGGCTTGCATCGAAATTAACTATTTTTTGCCGGACATTCATTATGGAACAAAAGTGATTTTCTCGGTGAGTTAAGCATTTTGAGTAATTTGCCGATTGGTTTCAGAACGGCTTGCATCACAATTAACTATTTTTTGCCAGGCATTCATTGTGGAAAGAAAGTGATTTTCTCGGCGAGTTAAACATTTTGAGTAATTTACGATTGGTTTCAGAACGTCTTGCATCAAAATGAACAATTTTTTGCCAGCCATTCATTCTGGGGAAAAAGTGATTTTCTCGGCGAGTTAAGCATTTTGAGTAATTTGCCGATTGGTTTCAGAACGGCTTGCATTGAAATTAACTATTTTTTGCGAACCATTCATTGTGGGGAACAAGTGATTTTCTCGGCTAGTTAATCATTTTGAGTAATTTGCCGATTGGTTTCAGAACGGCTTGCATCAAAATTAACTATTTTTTGCTAGATATTCATTGTGGAAAGAAAGTGATTTTCTCGGCGAGTTAAGCATTTTGAGTAATTTACCGATTGGTTTCAGAACGGCTTGCATTGGAATTTACTAATTTTTGCCAGACATTCATTGTGGAACAAAAGTGATTTTCTCGGCGAGTTAAGCATTTTGAGTTATTTTTCGATTGGTTTCAGAACGTCTTGCATTGAAATTTACTATTTTTTGCCAGGCATTCATTGTGCAACAAAAGTGATTTTCTCGGTGAGTTAAGCATTTTGAGTAATTTGCCGATTGGTTTCAGAACACCTTGCATCGAAATTAAGTATTTTTTGCCAGACATTCATTGTGGAACAAAAGTGATTTTCTCGGTGAGTTAAGCATTTTGAGTAATTTGCCGATTGGTTTCAGAACGGCTTGCATCACAATTAACTATTTTTTGCCAGACATTCATTGTGGAAAGAAAGTGATTTTCTCGGCGAGTTAAGCATTTTGAGTAATTTGCCGATTGGTTTCAGAACGCCTTGCATCGAAATTAACTATTTTTTGCCAGACATTCATTGTGGAAATAAACTGATTTTCTCGGCGAGTTCAGCATTTTGAGTAATTTACCGATTGGTTTCAGAACGGCTTGCATTGAAATTAACTATTTTTTGCGAACCATTCATTGTGGGGAACAAGTGATTTTCTCGGCTAGTTAATCATTTTGAGTAATTTGCCGATTGGTTTCAGAACGGCTTGCATCAAAATTAACTATTTTTTGCTCGATATTCATTGTGGAAAGAAAGTGATTTTCTCGGCGAGTTAAGCATTTTGAGTAATTTACCGATTGGTTTCAGAACGTCTTGCATTGAAATTTACTATTTTTTGCCAGGCATTCAATGTGGAACAAAAGTGATTTTCTCGGCGAGTTAAGCATTTTGAGTAATTTGCTATTGGTTTCAGAACGTCTTGCATTGAAATTTACTATTTTTTGCCAGACATTCATTGTGGAACAAAAGTGATTTTCTCGGCGAGTTAAGCATTTTGAGTAATTTGCCGATTAGTTTCAGAACGGCTTGCATCACAATTAAGTATTTTTGGCCAGGTATTCATTGTGGGAAAAAAGTGATTTTCTCGGCGAGTTAAGCATTTTGAGTAATTTGCCGATTGGTTTCAGAACGTCTTGCATTGAAATTTACGATTTTTTGCCAGACATTCGTTGTGGGAAAAAACTGATTTTCTCGCCGAGTTAAGCATTTTGAGTAATTTGCCGATTGGTTTCAGAACGGCTTGCATCACAATTAACTATTTTTTGCCAGACATTCATTGTGGGAAGAAAGTGATTTTCTCGGCGAGTTAAGCATTTTGAGTAATTTGCCGATTGGTTTCAGAACGCCTTGCATCGAAATTAACTATTTTTTGCCAGACATTCATTGTGGAACAAAAGTGATTTTCTCGGCGAGTTAAGCATTTTGAGTAATTTACCGATTGGTTTCAGAACTTCTTGCATTGAAATATACTATTTTTTGCCAGACATTCATTGTGGAACAAAAGTGATTTTCTCGGCGAGTTAAGCATTTTGAGTAATTTGCCGATTGGTTTCAGAACGGCTTGCATCGAAATTAACTATTTTTTGCCGGACATTCATTATGGAACAAAAGTGATTTTCTCGGTGAGTTAAGCATTTTGAGTAATTTGCCGATTGGTTTCAGAACGGCTTGCATCACAATTAACTATTTTTTGCCAGGCATTCATTGTGGAAAGAAAGTGATTTTCTCGGCGAGTTAAACATTTTGAGTAATTTACGATTGGTTTCAGAACGTCTTGCATCAAAATGAACAATTTTTTGCCAGCCATTCATTCTGGGGAAAAAGTGATTTTCTCGGCGAGTTAAGCATTTTGAGTAATTTGCCGATTGGTTTCAGAACGGCTTGCATTGAAATTAACTATTTTTTGCGAACCATTCATTGTGGGGAACAAGTGATTTTCTCGGCTAGTTAATCATTTTGAGTAATTTGCCGATTGGTTTCAGAACGGCTTGCATCAAAATTAACTATTTTTTGCTAGATATTCATTGTGGAAAGAAAGTGATTTTCTCGGCGAGTTAAGCATTTTGAGTAATTTACCGATTGGTTTCAGAACGGCTTGCATTGGAATTTACTAATTTTTGCCAGACATTCATTGTGGAACAAAAGTGATTTTCTCGGCGAGTTAAGCATTTTGAGTTATTTTTCGATTGGTTTCAGAACGTCTTGCATTGAAATTTACTATTTTTTGCCAGGCATTCATTGTGCAACAAAAGTGATTTTCTCGGTGAGTTAAGCATTTTGAGTAATTTGCCGATTGGTTTCAGAACGGCTTGCATCACAATTAACTATTTTTTGCCAGACATTCATTTTGGAAAAAAAGTGATTTTCTCGGCGAGTTAAGCATTTTGAGTAATTTGCCGATTGGTTTCAGAACACCTTGCATCGAAATCAACTATTTTTTGCCAGACATTCATTGTGGAACAAAAGTGATTTTCTCGGTGAGTTAAGCATTTTGAGTAATTTGCCGATTGGTTTCAGAACGGCTTGCATCACAATTAACTATTTTTTGCCAGACATTCATTGTGGAAAGAAAGTGATTTTCTCGGCGAGTTAAGCATTTTGAGTAATTTGCCGATTGGTTTCAGAACGCCTTGCATCGAAATTAACTATTTTTTGCCAGACATTCATTGTGGAACAAAAGTGATTTTCTCGGTGAGTTAAGCATTTTGAGTAATTTGCCGATTGGTTTCAGAACGGCTTGCATCACAATTAACTATTTTTTGCCAGACATTCATTGTGGAACAAAAGTGATTTTCTCGGTGAGTTAAGCATTTTGAGTAATTTGCCGATTGGTTTCAGAACGGCTTGCATCAAAATTAACTATTTTTTGCCAGACATTCATTGTGGAAATAAACTGATTTTCTCGGCGAGTTCAGCATTTTGAGTAATTTACCGATTGGTTTCAGAACGGCTTGCATTGAAATTAACTATTTTTTGCGAACCATTCATTGTGGGGAACAAGTGATTTTCTCGGCTAGTTAATCATTTTGAGTAATTTGCCGATTGGTTTCAGAACGGCTTGCATCAAAATTAACTATTTTTTGCTCGATATTCATTGTGGAAAGAAAGTGATTTTCTCGGCGAGTTAAGCATTTTGAGTAATTTACCGATTGGTTTCAGAACGTCTTGCATTGAAATTTACTATTTTTTGCCAGACATTCATTGTGGAACAAAAGTGATTTTCTCGGCGAGTTAAGCATTTTGAGTAATTTGCCGATTAGTTTCAGAACGGCTTGCATCACAATTAAGTATTTTTTGCCAGGCATTCAATGTGGAACAAAAGTGATTTTCTCGGCGAGTTAAGCATTTTGAGTAATTTGCTATTGGTTTCAGAACGTCTTGCATTGAAATTTACTATTTTTTGCCAGACATTCATTGTGGAACAAAAGTGATTTTCTCGGCGAGTTAAGCATTTTGAGTAATTTGCCGATTAGTTTCAGAACGGCTTGCATCACAATTAAGTATTTTTGGCCAGGTATTCATTGTGGGAAAAAAGTGATTTTCTCGGCGAGTTAAGCATTTTGAGTAATTTGCCGATTGGTTTCAGAACGTCTTGCATTGAAATTTACGATTTTTTGCCAGACATTCGTTGTGGGAAAAAACTGATTTTCTCGCCGAGTTAAGCATTTTGAGTAATTTGCCGATTGGTTTCAGAACGGCTTGCATCACAATTAACTATTTTTTGCCAGACATTCATTGTGGGAAGAAAGTGATTTTCTCGGCGAGTTAAGCATTTTGAGTAATTTGCCGATTGGTTTCAGAACGCCTTGCATCGAAATTAACTATTTTTTGCCAGACATTCATTGTGGAACAAAAGTGATTTTCTCGGCGAGTTAAGCATTTTGAGTAATTTACCGATTGGTTTCAGAACTTCTTGCATTGAAATATACTATTTTTTGCCAGACATTCATTGTGGAACAAAAGTGATTTTCTCGGCGAGTTAAGCATTTTGAGTAATTTGCCGATTGGTTTCAGAACGGCTTGCATCGAAATTAACTATTTTTTGCCGGACATTCATTATGGAACAAAAGTGATTTTCTCGGTGAGTTAAGCATTTTGAGTAATTTGCCGATTGGTTTCAGAACGGCTTGCATCACAATTAACTATTTTTTGCCAGGCATTCATTGTGGAAAGAAAGTGATTTTCTCGGCGAGTTAAACATTTTGAGTAATTTACGATTGGTTTCAGAACGTCTTGCATCAAAATGAACAATTTTTTGCCAGCCATTCATTCTGGGGAAAAAGTGATATTCTCGGCGAGTTAAGCATTTTGAGTAATTTGCCGATTGGTTTCAGAACGGCTTGCATTGAAATTAACTATTTTTTTGCGAACCATTCATTGTGGGGAACAAGTGATTTTCTCGGCTAGTTAATCATTTTGAGTAATTTGCCGATTGGTTTCAGAACGGCTTGCATCAAAATTAACTATTTTTTGCTAGATATTCATTGTGGAAAGAAAGTGATTTTCTCGGCGAGTTAAGCATTTTGAGTAATTTACCGATTGGTTTCAGAACGGCTTGCATTGGAATTTACTAATTTTTGCCAGACATTCATTGTGGAACAAAAGTGATTTTCTCGGCGAGTTAAGCATTTTGAGTTATTTTTCGATTGGTTTCAGAACGTCTTGCATTGAAATTTACTATTTTTTGCCAGGCATTCATTGTGCAACAAAAGTGATTTTCTCGGTGAGTTAAGCATTTTGAGTAATTTGCCGATTGGTTTCAGAACGGCTTGCATCACAATTAACTATTTTTTGCCAGACATTCATTTTGGAAAAAAAGTGATTTTCTCGGCGAGTTAAGCAGTTTGAGTAATTTGCCGATTGGTTTCAGAACACCTTGCATCGAAATCAACTATTTTTTGCCAGACATTCATTGTGGAACAAAAGTGATTTTCTCGGTGAGTTAAGCATTTTGAGTAATTTGCCGATTGGTTTCAGAACGGCTTGCATCACAATTAACTATTTTTTGCCAGACATTCATTGTGGAAAGAAAGTGATTTTCTCGGCGAGTTAAGCATTTTGAGTAATTTGCCGATTGGTTTCAGAACGCCTTGCATCGAAATTAACTATTTTTTGCCAGACATTCATTGTGGAACAAAAGTGATTTTCTCGGTGAGTTAAGCATTTTGAGTAATTTGCCGATTGGTTTCAGAACGGCTTGCATCACAATTAACTATTTTTTGCCAGACATTCATTGTGGAACAAAAGTGATTTTCTCGGTGAGTTAAGCATTTTGAGTAATTTGCCGATTGGTTTCAGAACGGCTTGCATCAAAATTAACTATTTTTTGCCAGACATTCATTGTGGAAATAAACTGATTTTCTCGGCGAGTTCAGCATTTTGAGTAATTTACCGATTGGTTTCAGAACGGCTTGCATTGGAATTTACTATTTTTTGCCAGACATTCATTGTGGAACAAAAGTGATTTTCTCGGCGAGTTAAGCACTTTGAGTAATTTGCCGATTGGTTTCAGAACTTCTTGCATTGAAATTTACTATTTTTTGCCAGGCATTCATTGTGGAACTAAAGTGATTTTCTCGGCGAGTTAAGCATTTTGAGTAATTTGCCGATTGGTTTCAGAACGGCTTGCATCACAATTAACTATTTTTTGCCAGGCATTCATTGTGGAAAGAAAGTGATTTTCTCGGCGAGTTAAACATTTTGAGTAATTTACGATTGGTTTCAGAACGTCTTGCATCAAAATGAACAATTCTTTGCCAGCCATTCATTCTGGGGAAAAAGTGATTTTCTCGGCGAGTTAAGCATTTTGAGTAATTTGCCGATTGGTTTCAGAACGGCTTGCATTGAAATTAACTATTTTTTGCGAACCATTCATTGTGGGGAACAAGTGATTTTCTCGGCTAGTTAATCATTTTGAGTAATTTGCCGATTGGTTTCAGAACCGCTTGCATCAAAATTAACTATTTTTTGCTAGATATTCATTGTGGAAAGAAAGTGATTTTTTCGGCGAGTTAAGCATTTTGAGTAATTTACCGATTGGTTTCAGAACGGCTTGCATTGGAATTTACTAATTTTTGCCAGACATTCATTGTGGAACAAAAGTGATTTTCTCGGCGAGTTAAGCATTTTGAGTTATTTTTCGATTGGTTTCAGAACGTCTTGCATTGAAATTTACTATTTTATGCCAGGCATTCATTGTGCAACAAAAGTGATTTTCTCGGCGAGTTAAGCATTTTGAGTAATTTGCCGGTTGGTTTCAGAACTTCTTGCATCAAAATGATCTATTTTTTCCCAGACATTCATTTTGGAAAAAAAGTGATTTTCTCGGCGAGTTAAGCATTTTGAGTAATTTGCCGATTGGTTTCAGAACACCTTGCATCGAAATTAACTATTTTTTGCCAGACATTCATTGTGGAACAAAAGTGATTTTCTCGGTGAGTTAAGCATTTTGAGTAATTTGCCGATTGGTTTCAGAACGGCTTGCATCACAATTAACTATTTTTTGCCAGACATTCATTGTGGAAAGAAAGTGATTTTCTCGGCTAGTTAAGCATTTTGAGTAATTTGCCGATTGGTTTCAGAACGCCTTGCATCGAAATTAACTATTTTTTGCCAGACATTCATTGTGGAACAAAAGTGATTTTCTCGGTGAGTTAAGCATTTTGAGTAATTTGCCGATTGGTTTCAGAACGGCTTGCATCACAATTAACTATTTTTTGCCAGACATTCATTGTGGAACAAAAGTGATTTTCTCGGCGAGTTAAGCATTTTGAGTAATTTTCCGATTGGTTTCAGAACGGCTTGCATTGGAATTTACTATTTTTTGCCAGGCATTCATTGTGCAACAAAAGTGATTTTCTCGGCGAGTTAAGCATTTTGAGTAATTTGCCGATTAGTTTCAGAACGGCTGGCATCACAATTAACTATTTTTTGCCAGGTGTTCATTGTGGGAAAAAAGTGATTTTCTCGGCGAGTTAAGCACTTTGAGTAATTTGCCGATAGGTTTCAGAGCGTCTTGCATCGAAATTTACCATTTTTTGCCAGACATTCATTGTTGGGAAAAAGTGATTTTCTCGGCGAGTTAAGCATTTTGAGTAATTTGCCGATTGGTTTCAGAACGGCTTGCATCACAATTAACTATTTTTTGCCAGGCATTCTTGTGGAACAAAAGCGATTTTCTCGGCGAGTTAAGCATTTTGAGTAATTTGCCGATTGGTTTCAGAACGGCTTGCATCATAATTAACTATTTTTTGCCAGACATTCATTGTGGAAAGAAAGTGATTTTCTCGGCTAGTTAAGCATTTTGAGTAATTTGCCGATTGGTTTCAGAACGCCTTGCATCGAAATTAACTATTTTTTGCCAGACATTCATTGTGGAACAAAAGTGATTTTCTCGGTGAGTTAAGCATTTTGAGTAATTTGCCGATTGGTTTCAGAACGGCTTGCATCACAATTAACTATTTTTTGCCAGACATTCATTGTGGAACAAAAGTGATTTTCTCGGCGAGTTAAGCATTTTGAGTAATTTTCCGATTGGTTTCAGAACGGCTTGCATTGGAATTTACTATTTTTTGCCAGGCATTCATTGTGCAACAAAAGTGATTTTCTCGGCGAGTTAAGCACTTTGAGTAATTTGCCGATTGGTTTCAGAACGTCTTGCATCGAAATTAACTATTTTTTGCCATTGTGGAACAAAAGTGATTTTCTCGGCGAGTTAAGCATTTTGAGTAATTTGCCGATTGGTTTCAGAACGTCTTGCATTGAAATTTACCATTTTTTGCCAGCCATTCATTGTGGAACAAAAGTGATTTTCTCGGCGAGTTAAGCATTTTGAGTAATTTGCCGATTGGTTTCAGAACGGCTTGCATTGAAATTCACTATTTTTTGCCAGACATTCATTGTGGAAAGAAAGTGATTTTCTCGGTGAGTTAAGCATTTTGAGTAATTTGCCGATTGGTTTCAGAACGGCTTGCATCACAATTAACTATTTTTTGCGAACCTTTCATTGTGGAACAAAAGTGGTTTTCTCGGCGCGTTAAGCATTTTGAGTAATTTGCCGATTGTTTTCAGAATGTCTTGCATTGAAATTAACTCTTTTTTGCCAACCATTCATTGTGGGAAAAAAGTGATTTTCTCGGCGAGTTAAGCATTTTGAGTAATTTGCCGATTGGTTTCAGAACGTCTTGCATTGAAATTTACTATTTTTTGCCAGACATTCATTGTGGAACAAAAGTGATTTTCTCGGCGAGTTAAGCATTTTGAGTAAGTTGCCGATTGGTTTCAGAACGGCTTGCATTGAAATTTACCATTTTTTGCCAGACATTCATTTGTGGGGAAAAAGTGATTTTCTCGGCGAGTTAAGCATTTTGAGTAATTTGCCGATTGGTTTCAGAACGGCTTGCATCACAATTAACTATTTTTTGCCAGGCATTCTTGTGGAACAAAAGCGATTTTCTCGGCGAGTTAAGCATTTTGAGTAATTTGCCGATAGGTTTCAGAACGGCTTGCATCATAATTAACTATTTTTTGCCAGACATTCATTGTGGAAAGAAAGTGATTTTCTCGGCTAGTTAAGCATTTTGAGTAATTTGCCGATTGGTTTCAGAACGCCTTGCATCGAAATTAACTATTTTTTGCCAGACATTCATTGTGGAACAAAAGTGATTTTCTCGGTGAGTTAAGCATTTTGAGTAATTTGCGATTGGTTTCAGAACGGCTTGCATCACAATTAACTATTTTTTGCCAGACATTCATTGTGGAACAAAAGTGATTTTCTCGGCGAGTTAAGCATTTTGAGTAATTTTCCGATTGGTTTCAGAACGGCTTGCATTGGAATTTACTATTTTTTGCTGGACATTCATTGTGGGAAAAAAGTGATTTTCTCGGCGAGTTAAGCACTTTGAGTAATTTGCCGATTGGTTTCAGAACGTCTTGCATCGAAATTAACTATTTTTTGCCATTGTGGAACAAAAGTGATTTTCTCGGCGAGTTAAGCATTTTGAGTAATTTGCCGATTGGTTTCAGAACGTCTTGCATTGAAATTTACCATTTTTTGCCAGCCATTCATTGTGGAACAAAAGTGATTTTCTCGGCGAGTTAAGCATTTTGAGTAATTTGCCGATTGGTTTCAGAACGGCTTGCATTGAAATTCACTATTTTTTGCCAGACATTCATTGTGGAAAGAAAGTGATTTTCTCGGTGAGTTAAGCATTTTGAGTAATTTGCCGATTGGTTTCAGAACGGCTTGCATCACAATTAACTATTTTTTGCGAACCATTCATTGTGGAACAAAAGTGGTTTTCTCGGCGCGTTAAGCATTTTGAGTAATTTGCCGATTGGTTTCAGAATGTCTTGCATTGAAATTAACTCTTTTTTGCCAACCATTCATTGTGGGAAAAAAGTGATTTTCTCGGCGAATTAAGCATTTTGAGTAATTTGCCGATTGGTTTCAGAACGTCTTGCATTGAAATTTACTATTTTTTGCCAGACATTCATTGTGGAACAAAAGTGATTTTCTCGGCGAGTTAAGCATTTTGAGTAAGTTGCCGATTGGTTTCAGAACGGCTTGCATTGAAATTTACCATTTTTTGCCAGACATTCATTGTGGGGAAAATGTGATTTTCTCGGCGAGTTAAGCATTTTGAGAAATTTGCCGATTAGTTTCAGAACGGCTTGCATCACAATTAACTATTTTTTGCCAGGCATTCATTGTGGATCAAAAGTGATTTTTTCGGCGAGTTAAGCATTTTGAGTAATTTGCCGATTGGTTTCAGAACGTCTTTCATTGAAATTTGCTATTTTTTGCAAGACATTCATTGTGGAACAAAAGTGATTTTCTCGACGAGTTAAGCATTTTGAGTAATTTGCCGATTAGTTTCAGAACGGCTGGCATCACAATTAACTATTTTTTGCCAGGTATTCATTGTGGGAAAAAATTGATTTTCTCGGCGAGTTAAGCATTTTGAGTAATTTGCCGATTGGTTTCAGAACGTCGTGCATCGAAAGTAACTATTTTTTGCCAGCCATTCATTGTGGAACAAAAGTGATTTTCTCGGCGAGTTAAGCATTTTGAGTAATTTGCCGATTGTTTTCAGGACGGCTTGCATTGAAATTCACTATTTTTTGCCAGACATTCATTGTGGGGGGAAAAGTGATTTTCCCGGCGAGTTAAGCATTTTGAGTAATTTGCCGATTGGTTTCAGAACGTCTTGCATTGAAATTTACTATTTTTTGCCAGACATTCATTGTGGAACAAAAGTGATTTTCTCGGCGAGTTAAGCATTTTGAGTAATTTGCCGATTGGTTTCAGAACGTCTTGCATCGAAATTAACTATTTTTTGCCAGCCATTCATTGTGGAACAAAAGTGATTTTCTCGGCGAGTTAAGCATTTTGAGTAATTTGCCGATTGGTTTCAGAACGGCTTGCATCACAATTAACTATTTTTTGCCAGGCATTCATTGTGGAACAAAAGTGATTTTCTCGGCGAGTTAAGCATTTTGAGTAATTTGCCGATTGGTTTCAGAACGGCTTGCATTGAAATTAACTATTTTTTGCGAACCATTCATTGTGGGGAACAAGTGATTTTCTCGGCTAGTTAATCATTTTGAGTAATTTGCCGATTGGTTTCAGAACGGCTTGCATCAAAATTAACTATTTTTTCCTAGATATTCATTGTGGAAAGAAAGTGATTTTCTCGGCGAGTTAAGCATTTTGAGTAATTTACCGATTGGTTTCAGAACGTCTTGCATTGAAATTTACTATTTTTTGCCAGACATTCATTGTGGAACAAAAGTGATTTTCTCGGCGAGTTAAGCATTTTGAGTAATTTGCCGATTAGTTTCAGAACGGCTTGCATCACAATTAAGTATTTTTTGCCAGGCATTCATTGTGGAACAAAAGTGATTTTCTCGGCGAGTTAAGCATTTTGAGTAATTTGCCGATTGGTTTCAGAACGTCTTGCATTGAAATTTACTATTTTTTGCCAGACATTCATTGTGGAACAAAAGTGATTTTCTCGGCGAGTTAAGCATTTTGAGTAATTTGCCGATTGGTTTCAGAACGGCTTGCATTGAAATATACCAGGTTTTGCCAGACATTCATTGTGGCGAAAAAGTGATTTTCTCGGCGGGTTAAGCATTTCGAGTAATTTGCCGATTGGTTTCAGAACGGCTTGCATCACCATTAACTATTTTTTGCCAGGCATTCATTGTGGAACAAAAGTGATTTTCTCGGGGAGTTAAGCATTTTGAGTAATTTGCCGATTGGTTTCAGAACGGCTTGCATTGAAATTCACTATTTTTTGCCAGACATTCATTATGGAAAGAAAGTGATTTTCTCGGCGAGTTAAGCATTTTGAGTAATTTGCCGATTGGTTTCAGAACGTCTTGCATTGAAATTAACTATTTTTTGCGAACCATTCATTGTGGAACAAAAGTGGTTTTCTCGGCGTGTTTAGCATTTTGAGTAATTTGCCGATTGGTTTCAGAACGGCTTGCATTGAAATTTACCAGGTTTTGCCAGACATTCATTGTGGGGAAAAATTGATTTTCTCGGCGAGTTAAGCATTTCGAGTAATTTGCCGATTGGTTTCAGAACGGCTTGCATCACAATTAACGATTTTTCCCCTGGCATTCACTGTACAACAAAAGTGATTTTCTCGGCGAGTTAAGCATTTTGAGTAATTTGCCGATTGGTTTCAGAACAGCTTGCATCGAAAATAACTATTTTTTGCCAGCCATTCATTGTGGAACAAAACTGATTTCCTCGGCGAGTAAAGCATTTTGAGTAATTTGCCGAATGTTTTCAGAACGGCTTGCATTGAAATTCACTATTTTTTGCCAGACATTCATTGTGGGGGGAAAAGTGATTTTCCCGGCGAGTTAAGCATTTTGAGTAATTTACCGATTGGTTTCAGAACGGCTTGCATCACAATTAACTATTTTTTGCCAGGCATTCATTGTGGAACAAAAGTGATTTTCTCGGCGATTTAAGCATTTTGAGTAATTTGCCGATTGGTTTCAGAACGTCTTGCATTGAAATTTACTATTTTTTGCCAGACATTCATTGTGGAACAAAAGTGATTTTCTCGGCGAGTTAAGCATTTTGAGTAATTTGCCGATTAGTTTCAGAACGGCTTGCATCACAATTAAGTATTTTTTGCCAGGCATTCAATGTGGAACAAAAGTGATTTTCTCGGCGAGTTAAGCATTTTGAGTAATTTGCCATTGGTTTCAGAACGTCTTGCATTGAAATTTACTATTTTTTGCCAGACATTCATTGTGGAACAAAAGTGATTTTCTCGGCGAGTTAAGCATTTTGAGTAATTTGCCGATTAGTTTCAGAACGGCTTGCATCACAATTAACTATTTTTTGCCAGGTATTCATTGTGGGAAAAAAGTGATTTTCTCGGCGAGTTAAGCATTTTGAGTAATTTGCCGATTGGTTTCAGAACGTCTTGCATTGAAATTTACGATTTTTTGCCAGACATTCGTTGTGGGAAAAAACTGATTTTCTCGCCGAGTTAAGCATTTTGAGTAATTTGCCGATTGGTTTCAGAACGGCTTGCATCACAATTAACTATTTTTTGCCAGACATTCATTGTGGAAAGAAAGTGATTTTCTCGGCGAGTTAAGCATTTTGAGTAATTTGCCGATTGGTTTCAGAACGCCTTGCATCGAAATTAACTATTTTTTGCCAGACATTCATTGTGGAACAAAAGTGATTTTCTCGGTGAGTTAAGCATTTTGAGTAATTTGCCGATTGGTTTCAGAACGGCTTGCATCACAATTAACTATCTTTTGCCAGACATTCATTGTGGAACAAAAGTGATTTTCTCGGCGATTTAAGCATTTTGAGTAATTTGCCGATTGGTTTCAGAACGGCTTGCATCAAAATTAACTATTTTTTGCCAGACATTCATTGTGGAAATAAACTGATTTTCTCGGCGAGTTCAGCATTTTGAGTAATTTACCGATTGGTTTCAGAACGGCTTGCATTGGAATTTACTATTTTTTGCCGGACATTCATTATGGAACAAAAGTGATTTTCTCGGTGAGTTAAGCATTTTGAGTAATTTGCCGATTGGTTTCAGAACGGCTTGCATTGAAATTAACTATTTTTTGCGAACCATTCATTGTGGGGAACAAGTGATTTTCTCGGCTAGTTAATCATTTTGAGTAATTTGCCGATTGGTTTCAGAACGGCTTGCATCAAAATTAACTATTTTTTGCTAGATATTCATTGTGGAAAGAAAGTGATTTTCTCGGCGAGTTAAGCATTTTGAGTAATTTACCGATTGGTTTCAGAACGTCTTGCATTGAAATTTACTATTTTTTGCCAGACATTCATTGTGGAACAAAAGTGATTTTCTCGGCGAGTTAAGCATTTTGAGTAATTTGCCGATTAGTTTCAGAACGGCTTGCATCACAATTAAGTATTTTTTGCCAGGCATTCAATGTGGAACAAAAGTGATTTTCTCGGCGAGTTAAGCATTTTGAGTAATTTGCTATTGGTTTCAGAACGTCTTGCATTGAAATTTACTATTTTTTGCCAGACATTCATTGTGGAACAAAAGTGATTTTCTCGGCGAGTTAAGCATTTTGAGTAATTTGCCGATTAGTTTCAGAACGGCTTGCATCACAATTAACTATTTTTGCCAGGTATTCATTGTGGGAAAAAAGTGATTTTCTCGGCGAGTTAAGCATTTTGAGTAATTTGCCGATTGGTTTCAGAACGTCTTGCATTGAAATTTACGATTTTTTGCCAGACATTCGTTGAGGGAAAAAACTGATTTTCTCGCCGAGTTAAGCATTTTGAGTAATTTGCCGATTGGTTTCAGAACGGCTTGCATCACAATTAACTATTTTTTGCCAGACATTCATTGTGGAAAGAAAGTGATTTTCTCGGCGAGTTAAGCATTTTGAGTAATTTGCCGATTGGTTTCAGAACGCCTTGCATCGAAATTAACTATTTTTTGCCAGACATTCATTGTGGAACAAAAGTGATTTTCTCGGCGAGTTAAGCATTTTGAGTAATTTACCGATTGGTTTCAGAACTTCTTGCATTGAAATATACTATTTTTTGCCAGACATTCATTGTGGAACAAAAGTGATTTTCTCGGCGAGTTAAGCATTTTGAGTAATTTGCCGATTGGTTTCAGAACGGCTTGCATCGAAATTAACTATTTTTTGCCGGACATTCATTATGGAACAAAAGTGATTTTCTCGGTGAGTTAAGCATTTTGAGTAATTTGCCGATTGGTTTCAGAACGGCTTGCATCACAATTAACTATTTTTTGCCAGGCATTCATTGTGGAAAGAAAGTGATTTTCTCGGCGAGTTAAACATTTTGAGTAATTTACGATTGGTTTCAGAACGTCTTGCATCAAAATGAACAATTTTTTGCCAGCCATTCATTCTGGGGAAAAAGTGATTTTCTCGGCGAGTTAAGCATTTTGAGTAATTTGCCGATTGGTTTCAGAACGGCTTGCATTGAAATTAACTATTTTTTGCGAACCATTCATTGTGGGGAACAAGTGATTTTCTCGGCTAGTTAATCATTTTGAGTAATTTGCCGATTGGTTTCAGAACGGCTTGCATCAAAATTAACTATTTTTTGCTAGATATTCATTGTGGAAAGAAAGTGATTTTCTCGGCGAGTTAAGCATTTTGAGTAATTTACCGATTGGTTTCAGATCGGCTTGCATTGGAATTTACTAATTTTTGCCAGACATTCATTGTGGAACAAAAGTGATTTTCTCGGCGAGTTAAGCATTTTGAGTTATTTTTCGATTGGTTTCAGAACGCCTTGCATCGAAATTAACTATTTTTTGCCAGACATTCATTGTGGAACAAAAGTGATTTTCTCGGTGAGTTAAGCATTTTGAGTAATTTGCCGATTGGTTTCAGAACGGCTTGCATCACAATTAACTATCTTTTGCCAGACATTCATTGTGGAACAAAAGTGATTTTCTCGGCGATTTAAGCATTTTGAGTAATTTGCCGATTGGTTTCAGAACGGCTTGCATCAAAATTAACTATTTTTTGCCAGACATTCATTGTGGAAATAAACTGATTTTCTCGGCGAGTTCAGCATTTTGAGTAATTTACCGATTGGTTTCAGAACGGCTTGCATTGGAATTTACTATTTTTTGCCGGACATTCATTATGGAACAAAAGTGATTTTCTCGGTGAGTTAAGCATTTTGAGTAATTTGCCGATTGGTTTCAGAACGGCTTGCATTGAAATTAACTATTTTTTGCGAACCATTCATTGTGGGGAACAAGTGATTTTCTCGGCTAGTTAATCATTTTGAGTAATTTGCCGATTGGTTTCAGAACGGCTTGCATCAAAATTAACTATTTTTTGCTCGATAT
Source organism: Scyliorhinus torazame (assembly GCF_047496885.1). Classification (NCBI taxonomy): domain Eukaryota; kingdom Metazoa; phylum Chordata; class Chondrichthyes; order Carcharhiniformes; family Scyliorhinidae; genus Scyliorhinus; species Scyliorhinus torazame. The sequence continues at coordinate 94,176,301 of NC_092722.1, forward strand.
TCATTGTGGAAAGAAAGTGATTTTCTCGGCGAGTTAAGCATTTTGAGTAATTTACCGATTGGTTTCAGAACGTCTTGCATTGAAATTTACTATTTTTTGCCAGACATTCATTGTGGAACAAAAGTGATTTTCTCGGCGAGTTAAGCATTTTGAGTAATTTGCCGATTAGTTTCAGAACGGCTTGCATCACAATTAAGTATTTTTTGCCAGGCATTCAATGTGGAACAAAAGTGATTTTCTCGGCGAGTTAAGCATTTTGAGTAATTTGCTATTGGTTTCAGAACGTCTTGCATTGAAATTTACTATTTTTTGCCAGACATTCATTGTGGAACAAAAGTGATTTTCTCGGCGAGTTAAGCATTTTGAGTAATTTGCCGATTAGTTTCAGAACGGCTTGCATCACAATTAAGTATTTTTGGCCAGGTATTCATTGTGGGAAAAAAGTGATTTTCTCGGCGAGTTAAGCATTTTGAGTAATTTGCCGATTGGTTTCAGAACGTCTTGCATTGAAATTTACGATTTTTTGCCAGACATTCGTTGTGGGAAAAAACTGATTTTCTCGCCGAGTTAAGCATTTTGAGTAATTTGCCGATTGGTTTCAGAACGGCTTGCATCACAATTAACTATTTTTTGCCAGACATTCATTGTGGGAAGAAAGTGATTTTCTCGGCGAGTTAAGCATTTTGAGTAATTTGCCGATTGGTTTCAGAACGCCTTGCATCGAAATTAACTATTTTTTGCCAGACATTCATTGTGGAACAACAGTGATTTTCTCGGCGAGTTAAGCATTTTGAGTAATTACCGATTGGTTTCAGAACTTCTTGCATTGAAATATACTATTTTTTGCCAGACATTCATTGTGGAACAAAAGTGATTTTCTCGGCGAGTTAAGCATTTTGAGTAATTTGCCGATTGGTTTCAGAACGGCTTGCATCGAAATTAACTATTTTTTGCCGGACATTCATTATGGAACAAAAGTGATTTTCTCGGTGAGTTAAGCATTTTGAGTAATTTGCCGATTGGTTTCAGAACGGCTTGCATCACAATTAACTATTTTTTGCCAGGCATTCATTGTGGAAAGAAAGTGATTTTCTCGGCGAGTTAAACATTTTGAGTAATTTACGATTGGTTTCAGAACGTCTTGCATCAAAATGAACAATTTTTTGCCAGCCATTCATTCTGGGGAAAAAGTGATTTTCTCGGCGAGTTAAGCATTTTGAGTAATTTGCCGATTGGTTTCAGAACGGCTTGCATTGAAATTAACTATTTTTTGCGAACCATTCATTGTGGGGAACAAGTGATTTTCTCGGCTAGTTAATCATTTTGAGTAATTTGCCGATTGGTTTCAGAACGGCTTGCATCAAAATTAACTATTTTTTGCTAGATATTCATTGTGGAAAGAAAGTGATTTTCTCGGCGAGTTAAGCATTTTGAGTAATTTACCGATTGGTTTCAGAACGGCTTGCATTGGAATTTACTAATTTTTGCCAGACATTCATTGTGGAACAAAAGTGATTTTCTCGGCGAGTTAAGCATTTTGAGTTATTTTTCGATTGGTTTCAGAACGTCTTGCATTGAAATTTACTATTTTTTGCCAGGCATTCATTGTGCAACAAAAGTGATTTTCTCGGTGAGTTAAGCATTTTGAGTAATTTGCCGATTGGTTTCAGAACGGCTTGCATCACAATTAACTATTTTTTGCCAGACATTCATTTTGGAAAAAAAGTGATTTTCTCGGCGAGTTAAGCATTTTGAGTAATTTGCCGATTGGTTTCAGAACACCTTGCATCGAAATCAACTATTTTTTGCCAGACATTCATTGTGGAACAAAAGTGATTTTCTCGGTGAGTTAAGCATTTTGAGTAATTTGCCGATTGGTTTCAGAACGGCTTGCATCACAATTAACTATTTTTTGCCAGACATTCATTGTGGAAAGAAAGTGATTTTCTCGGCGAGTTAAGCATTTTGAGTAATTTGCCGATTGGTTTCAGAACGCCTTGCATCGAAATTAACTATTTTTTGTCAGACATTCATTGTGGAACAAAAGTGATTTTCTCGGTGAGTTAAGCATTTTGAGTCATTTGCCGATTGGTTTCAGAACGGCTTGCATCACAATTAACTATTTTTTGCCAGACATTCATTGTGGAACAAAAGTGATTTTCTCGGTGAGTTAAGCATTTTGAGTAATTTGCCGATTGGTTTCAGAACGGCTTGCATCAAAATTAACTATTTTTTGCCAGACATTCATTGTGGAAATAAACTGATTTTCTCGGCGAGTTCAGCATTTTGAGTAATTTACCGATTGGTTTCAGAACGGCTTGCATTGAAATTAACTATTTTTTGCGAACCATTCATTGTGGGGAACAAGTGATTTTCTCGGCTAGTTAATCATTTTGAGTAATTTGCCGATTGGTTTCAGAACGGCTTGCATCAAAATTAACTATTTTTTGCTCGATATTCATTGTGGAAAGAAAGTGATTTTCTCGGCGAGTTAAGCATTTTGAGTAATTTACCGATTGGTTTCAGAACGTCTTGCATTGAAATTTACTATTTTTTGCCAGACATTCATTGTGGAACAAAAGTGATTTTCTCGGCGAGTTAAGCATTTTGAGTAATTTGCCGATTAGTTTCAGAACGGCTTGCATCACAATTAAGTATTTTTTGCCAGGCATTCAATGTGGAACAAAAGTGATTTTCTCGGCGAGTTAAGCATTTTGAGTAATTTGCTATTGGTTTCAGAACGTCTTGCATTGAAATTTACTATTTTTTGCCAGACATTCATTGTGGAACAAAAGTGATTTTCTCGGCGAGTTAAGCATTTTGAGTAATTTGCCGATTAGTTTCAGAACGGCTTGCATCACAATTAAGTATTTTTGGCCAGGTATTCATTGTGGGAAAAAAGTGATTTTCTCGGCGAGTTAAGCATTTTGAGTAATTTGCCGATTGGTTTCAGAACGTCTTGCATTGAAATTTACGATTTTTTGCCAGACATTCGTTGTGGGAAAAAACTGATTTTCTCGCCGAGTTAAGCATTTTGAGTAATTTGCCGATTGGTTTCAGAACGGCTTGCATCACAATTAACTATTTTTTGCCAGACATTCATTGTGGGAAGAAAGTGATTTTCTCGGCGAGTTAAGCATTTTGAGTAATTTGCCGATTGGTTTCAGAACGCCTTGCATCGAAATTAACTATTTTTTGCCAGACATTCATTGTGGAACAACAGTGATTTTCTCGGCGAGTTAAGCATTTTGAGTAATTACCGATTGGTTTCAGAACTTCTTGCATTGAAATATACTATTTTTTGCCAGACATTCATTGTGGAACAAAAGTGATTTTCTCGGCGAGTTAAGCATTTTGAGTAATTTGCCGATTGGTTTCAGAACGGCTTGCATCGAAATTAACTATTTTTTGCCGGACATTCATTATGGAACAAAAGTGATTTTCTCGGTGAGTTAAGCATTTTGAGTAATTTGCCGATTGGTTTCAGAACGGCTTGCATCACAATTAACTATTTTTTGCCAGGCATTCATTGTGGAAAGAAAGTGATTTTCTCGGCGAGTTAAACATTTTGAGTAATTTACGATTGGTTTCAGAACGTCTTGCATCAAAATGAACAATTTTTTGCCAGCCATTCATTCTGGGGAAAAAGTGATTTTCTCGGCGAGTTAAGCATTTTGAGTAATTTGCCGATTGGTTTCAGAACGGCTTGCATTGAAATTAACTATTTTTTGCGAACCATTCATTGTGGGGAACAAGTGATTTTCTCGGCTAGTTAATCATTTTGAGTAATTTGCCGATTGGTTTCAGAACGGCTTGCATCAAAATTAACTATTTTTTGCTAGATATTCATTGTGGAAAGAAAGTGATTTTCTCGGCGAGTTAAGCATTTTGAGTAATTTACCGATTGGTTTCAGAACGGCTTGCATTGGAATTTACTAATTTTTGCCAGACATTCATTGTGGAACAAAAGTGATTTTCTCGGCGAGTTAAGCATTTTGAGTTATTTTTCGATTGGTTTCAGAACGTCTTGCATTGAAATTTACTATTTTTTGCCAGGCATTCATTGTGGAACAAAAGTGATTTTCTCGGTGAGTTAAGCATTTTGAGTAATTTGCCGATTGGTTTCAGAACGGCTTGCATCACAATTAACTATTTTTTGCCAGACATTCATTTTGGAAAAAAAGTGATTTTCTCGGCGAGTTAAGCATTTTGAGTAATTTGCCGATTGGTTTCAGAACACCTTGCATCGAAATCAACTATTTTTTGCCAGACATTCATTGTGGAACAAAAGTGATTTTCTCGGTGAGTTAAGCATTTTGAGTAATTTGCCGATTGGTTTCAGAACGGCTTGCATCACAATTAACTATTTTTTGCCAGACATTCATTGTGGAAAGAAAGTGATTTTCTCGGCGAGTTAAGCATTTTGAGTAATTTGCCGATTGGTTTCAGAACGCCTTGCATCGAAATTAACTATTTTTTGTCAGACATTCATTGTGGAACAAAAGTGATTTTCTCGGTGAGTTAAGCATTTTGAGTAATTTGCCGATTGGTTTCAGAACGGCTTGCATCACAATTAACTATTTTTTGCCAGACATTCATTGTGGAACAAAAGTGATTTTCTCGGTGAGTTAAGCATTTTGAGTAATTTGCCGATTGGTTTCAGAACGGCTTGCATCAAAATTAACTATTTTTTGCCAGACATTCATTGTGGAAATAAACTGATTTTCTCGGCGAGTTCAGCATTTTGAGTAATTTACCGATTGGTTTCAGAACGGCTTGCATTGAAATTAACTATTTTTTGCGAACCATTCATTGTGGGGAACAAGTGATTTTCTCGGCTAGTTAATCATTTTGAGTAATTTGCCGATTGGTTTCAGAACGGCTTGCATCAAAATTAACTATTTTTTGCTCGATATTCATTGTGGAAAGAAAGTGATTTTCTCGGCGAGTTAAGCATTTTGAGTAATTTACCGATTGGTTTCAGAACGTCTTGCATTGAAATTTACTATTTTTTGCCAGACATTCATTGTGGAACAAAAGTGATTTTCTCGGCGAGTTAAGCATTTTGAGTAATTTGCCGATTAGTTTCAGAACGGCTTGCATCACAATTAAGTATTTTTTGCCAGGCATTCAATGTGGAACAAAAGTGATTTTCTCGGCGAGTTAAGCATTTTGAGTAATTTGCTATTGGTTTCAGAACGTCTTGCATTGAAATTTACTATTTTTTGCCAGACATTCATTGTGGAACAAAAGTGATTTTCTCGGCGAGTTAAGCATTTTGAGTAATTTGCCGATTAGTTTCAGAACGGCTTGCATCACAATTAAGTATTTTTGGCCAGGTATTCATTGTGGGAAAAAAGTGATTTTCTCGGCGAGTTAAGCATTTTGAGTAATTTGCCGATTGGTTTCAGAACGGCTTGCATCGAAATTAACTATTTTTTGCCAGACATTCATTGTGGAACAAAAGTGATTTTCTCGGCGAGTTAAGCATTTTGAGTAATTTACCGATTGGTTTCAGAACTTCTTGCATTGAAATATACTATTTTTTGCCAGACATTCATTGTGGAACAAAAGTGATTTTCTCGGCGAGTTAAGCATTTTGAGTAATTTGCCGATTGGTTTCAGAACGGCTTGCATCGAAATTAACTATTTTTTGCCGGACATTCATTATGGAACAAAAGTGATTTTCTCGGTGAGTTAAGCATTTTGAGTAATTTGCCGATTGGTTTCAGAACGGCTTGCATCACAATTAACTATTTTTTGCCAGGCATTCATTGTGGAAAGAAAGTGATTTTCTCGGCGAGTTAAACATTTTGAGTAATTTACGATTGGTTTCAGAACGTCTTGCATCAAAATGAACAATTTTTTGCCAGCCATTCATTCTGGGGAAAAAGTGATTTTCTCGGCGAGTTAAGCATTTTGAGTAATTTGCCGATTGGTTTCAGAACGGCTTGCATTGAAATTAACTATTTTTTGCGAACCATTCATTGTGGGGAACAAGTGATTTTCTCGGCTAGTTAATCATTTTGAGTAATTTGCCGATTGGTTTCAGAACGGCTTGCATCAAAATTAACTATTTTTTGCTAGATATTCATTGTGGAAAGAAAGTGATTTTCTCGGCGAGTTAAGCATTTTGAGTAATTTACCGATTGGTTTCAGAACGGCTTGCATTGGAATTTACTAATTTTTGCCAGACATTCATTGTGGAACAAAAGTGATTTTCTCGGCGAGTTAAGCATTTTGAGTTATTTTTCGATTGGTTTCAGAACGTCTTGCATTGAAATTTACTATTTTTTGCCAGGCATTCATTGTGCAACAAAAGTGATTTTCTCGGTGAGTTAAGCATTTTGAGTAATTTGCCGATTGGTTTCAGAACGGCTTGCATCACAATTAACTATTTTTTGCCAGACATTCATTTTGGAAAAAAAGTGATTTTCTCGGCGAGTTAAGCATTTTGAGTAATTTGCCGATTGGTTTCAGAACACCTTGCATCGAAATCAACTATTTTTTGCCAGACATTCATTGTGGAACAAAAGTGATTTTCTCGGTGAGTTAAGCATTTTGAGTAATTTGCCGATTGGTTTCAGAACGGCTTGCATCACAATTAACTATTTTTTGCCAGACATTCATTGTGGAAAGAAAGTGATTTTCTCGGCGAGTTAAGCATTTTGAGTAATTTGCCGATTGGTTTCAGAACGCCTTGCATCGAAATTAACTATTTTTTGCCAGACATTCATTGTGGAACAAAAGTGATTTTCTCGGTGAGTTAAGCATTTTGAGTAATTTGCCGATTGGTTTCAGAACGGCTTGCATCACAATTAACTATTTTTTGCCAGACATTCATTGTGGAACAAAAGTGATTTTCTCGGTGAGTTAAGCATTTTGAGTAATTTGCCGATTGGTTTCAGAACGGCTTGCATCAAAATTAACTATTTTTTGCCAGACATTCATTGTGGAAATAAACTGATTTTCTCGGCGAGTTCAGCATTTTGAGTAATTTACCGATTGGTTTCAGAACGGCTTGCATCAAAATTAACTATTTTTTGCCAGACATTCATTGTGGAACAAAAGTGATTTTCTCGGCGAGTTAAGCACTTTGAGTAATTTGCCGATTGGTTTCAGAACTTCTTGCATTGAAATTTACTATTTTTTGCCAGGCATTCATTGTGGAACTAAAGTGATTTTCTCGGCGAGTTAAGCATTTTGAGTAATTTGCCGATTGGTTTCAGAACGGCTTGCATCACAATTAACTATTTTTTGCCAGGCATTCATTGTGGAAAGAAAGTGATTTTCTCGGCGAGTTAAACATTTTGAGTAATTTACGATTGGTTTCAGAACGTCTTGCATCAAAATGAACAATTCTTTGCCAGCCATTCATTCTGGGGAAAAAGTGATTTTCTCGGCGAGTTAAGCATTTTGAGTAATTTGCCGATTGGTTTCAGAACGGCTTGCATTGAAATTAACTATTTTTTGCGAACCATTCATTGTGGGGAACAAGTGATTTTCTCGGCTAGTTAATCATTTTGAGTAATTTGCCGATTGGTTTCAGAACCGCTTGCATCAAAATTAACTATTTTTTGCTAGATATTCATTGTGGAAAGAAAGTGATTTTTTCGGCGAGTTAAGCATTTTGAGTAATTTACCGATTGGTTTCAGAACGGCTTGCATTGGAATTTACTAATTTTTGCCAGACATTCATTGTGGAACAAAAGTGATTTTCTCGGCGAGTTAAGCATTTTGAGTTATTTTTCGATTGGTTTCAGAACGTCTTGCATTGAAATTTACTATTTTTTGCCAGGCATTCATTGTGCAACAAAAGTGATTTTCTCGGCGAGTTAAGCATTTTGAGTAATTTGCCGGTTGGTTTCAGAACTTCTTGCATCAAAATGATCTATTTTTTCCCAGACATTCATTTTGGAAAAAAAGTGATTTTCTCGGCGAGTTAAGCATTTTGAGTAATTTGCCGATTGGTTTCAGAACACCTTGCATCGAAATTAACTATTTTTTGCCAGACATTCATTGTGGAACAAAAGTGATTTTCTCGGTGAGTTAAGCATTTTGAGTAATTTGCCGATTGGTTTCAGAACGGCTTGCATCACAATTAACTATTTTTTGCCAGACATTCATTGTGGAAAGAAAGTGATTTTCTCGGCTAGTTAAGCATTTTGAGTAATTTGCCGATTGGTTTCAGAACGCCTTGCATCGAAATTAACTATTTTTTGCCAGACATTCATTGTGGAACAAAAGTGATTTTCTCGGTGAGTTAAGCATTTTGAGTAATTTGCCGATTGGTTTCAGAACGGCTTGCATCACAATTAACTATTTTTTGCCAGACATTCATTGTGGAACAAAAGTGATTTTCTCGGCGAGTTAAGCATTTTGAGTAATTTTCCGATTGGTTTCAGAACGGCTTGCATTGGAATTTACTATTTTTTGCCAGGCATTCATTGTGCAACAAAAGTGATTTTCTCGGCGAGTTAAGCATTTTGAGTAATTTGCCGATTAGTTTCAGAACGGCTGGCATCACAATTAACTATTTTTTGCCAGGTGTTCATTGTGGGAAAAAAGTGATTTTCTCGGCGAGTTAAGCACTTTGAGTAATTTGCCGATTGGTTTCAGAACGTCTTGCATCGAAATTTACCATTTTTTGCCAGACATTCATTGTTGGGAAAAAGTGATTTTCTCGGCGAGTTAAGCATTTTGAGTAATTTGCCGATTGGTTTCAGAACGGCTTGCATCACAATTAACTATTTTTTGCCAGGCATTCTTGTGGAACAAAAGCGATTTTCTCGGCGAGTTAAGCATTTTGAGTAATTTGCCGATTGGTTTCAGAACGGCTTGCATCATAATTAACTATTTTTTGCCAGACATTCATTGTGGAAAGAAAGTGATTTTCTCGGCTAGTTAAGCATTTTGAGTAATTTGCCGATTGGTTTCAGAACGCCTTGCATCGAAATTAACTATTTTTTGCCAGACATTCATTGTGGAACAAAAGTGATTTTCTCGGTGAGTTAAGCATTTTGAGTAATTTGCCGATTGGTTTCAGAACGGCTTGCATCACAATTAACTATTTTTTGCCAGACATTCATTGTGGAACAAAAGTGATTTTCTCGGCGAGTTAAGCATTTTGAGTAATTTTCCGATTGGTTTCAGAACGGCTTGCATTGGAATTTACTATTTTTTGCCAGGCATTCATTGTGCAACAAAAGTGATTTTCTCGGCGAGTTAAGCACTTTGAGTAATTTGCCGATTGGTTTCAGAACGTCTTGCATCGAAATTAACTATTTTTTGCCATTGTGGAACAAAAGTGATTTTCTCGGCGAGTTAAGCATTTTGAGTAATTTGCCGATTGGTTTCAGAACGTCTTGCATTGAAATTTACCATTTTTTGCCAGCCATTCATTGTGGAACAAAAGTGATTTTCTCGGCGAGTTAAGCATTTTGAGTAATTTGCCGATTGGTTTCAGAACGGCTTGCATTGAAATTCACTATTTTTTGCCAGACATTCATTGTGGAAAGAAAGTGATTTTCTCGGTGAGTTAAGCATTTTGAGTAATTTGCCGATTGGTTTCAGAACGGCTTGCATCACAATTAACTATTTTTTGCGAACCTTTCATTGTGGAACAAAAGTGGTTTTCTCGGCGCGTTAAGCATTTTGAGTAATTTGCCGATTGTTTTCAGAATGTCTTGCATTGAAATTAACTCTTTTTTGCCAACCATTCATTGTGGGAAAAAAGTGATTTTCTCGGCGAGTTAAGCATTTTGAGTAATTTGCCGATTGGTTTCAGAACGTCTTGCATTGAAATTTACTATTTTTTGCCAGACATTCATTGTGGAACAAAAGTGATTTTCTCGGCGAGTTAAGCATTTTGAGTAAGTTGCCGATTGGTTTCAGAACGGCTTGCATTGAAATTTACCATTTTTTGCCAGACATTCATTTGTGGGGAAAAAGTGATTTTCTCGGCGAGTTAAGCATTTTGAGTAATTTGCCGATTGGTTTCAGAACGGCTTGCATCACAATTAACTATTTTTTGCCAGGCATTCTTGTGGAACAAAAGCGATTTTCTCGGCGAGTTAAGCATTTTGAGTAATTTGCCGATAGGTTTCAGAACGGCTTGCATCATAATTAACTATTTTTTGCCAGACATTCATTGTGGAAAGAAAGTGATTTTCTCGGCTAGTTAAGCATTTTGAGTAATTTGCCGATTGGTTTCAGAACGCCTTGCATCGAAATTAACTATTTTTTGCCAGACATTCATTGTGGAACAAAAGTGATTTTCTCGGTGAGTTAAGCATTTTGAGTAATTTGCGATTGGTTTCAGAACGGCTTGCATCACAATTAACTATTTTTTGCCAGACATTCATTGTGGAACAAAAGTGATTTTCTCGGCGAGTTAAGCATTTTGAGTAATTTTCCGATTGGTTTCAGAACGGCTTGCATTGGAATTTACTATTTTTTGCCCGGCATTCATTGTGCAACAAAAGTGATTTTCTCGGCGAGTTAAGCATTTTGAGTAATTTGCCGATTGGTTTCAGAACGGCTTGCATCACAATTAACTATTTTTTGCCAGGCATTCATTGTGGAACAAAAGTGATTTTCTCGGCGAGTTAAGCATTTTGAGTAATTTGCCGATTGGTTTCAGAACGGCTTGCATTGAAATTAACTATTTTTTGCGAACCATTCATTGTGGGGAACAAGTGATTTTCTCGGCTAGTTAATCATTTTGAGTAATTTGCCGATTGGTTTCAGAACGGCTTGCATCAAAATTAACTATTTTTTGCTAGATATTCATTGTGGAAAGAAAGTGATTTTATCGGCGAGTTAAGCATTTTGAGTAATTTACCGATTGGTTTCAGAACGTCTTGCATTGAAATTTACTATTTTTTGCCAGACATTCATTGTGGAACAAAAGTGATTTTCTCGGCGAGTTAAGCATTTTGAGTAATTTGCCGATTAGTTTCAGAACGGCTTGCATCACAATTAAGTATTTTTTGCCAGGCATTCAATGTGGAACAAAAGTGATTTTCTCGGCGAGTTAAGCATTTTGAGTAATTTGCTATTGGTTTCAGAACGTCTTGCATTGAAATTTACTATTTTTTGCCAGACATTCATTGTGGAACAAAAGTGATTTTCTCGGCGAGTTAAGCATTTTGAGTAATTTGCCGATTAGTTTCAGAACGGCTTGCATCACAATTAACTATTTTTTGCCAGGTATTCATTGTGGGAAAAAAGTGATTTTCTCGGCGAGTTAAGCATTTTGAGTAATTTGCCGATTGGTTTCAGAACGTCTTGCATTGAAATTTACGATTTTTTGCCAGACATTCGTTGTGGGAAAAAACTGATTTTCTCGCCGAGTTAAGCATTTTGAGTAATTTGCCGATTGGTTTCAGAACGGCTTGCATCACAATTAACTATTTTTTGCCAGACATTCATTGTGGAAAGAAAGTGATTTTCTCGGCGAGTTAAGCATTTTGAGTAATTTGCCGATTGGTTTCAGAACACCTTGCATCGAAATTAACTATTTTTTGCCAGACATTCATTGTGGAACAAAAGTGATTTTCTCGGTGAGTTAAGCATTTTGAGTAATTTGCCGATTGGTTTCAGAACGGCTTGCATCACAATTAACTATCTTTTGCCAGACATTCATTGTGGAACAAAAGTGATTTTCTCGGCGATTTAAGCATTTTGAGTAATTTGCCGATTGGTTTCAGAACGGCTTGCATCAAAATTAACTATTTTTTGCCAGACATTCATTGTGGAAATAAACTGATTTTCTCGGCGAGTTCAGCATTTTGAGTAATTTACCGATTGGTTTCAGAACGGCTTGCATTGGAATTTACTATTTTTTGCCAGACATTCATTGTGGAACAAAAGTGATTTTCTCGGCGAGTTAAGCATTTTGAGTAATTTGCCGATTGGTTTCAGAACTTCTTGCATTGAAATATACTATTTTTTGCCAGACATTCATTGTGGAACAAAAGTGATTTTCTCGGCGAGTTAAGCATTTTGAGTAATTTGCCGATTGGTTTCAGAACGGCTTGCATCGAAATTAACTATTTTTTGCCGGACATTCATTATGGAACAAAAGTGATTTTCTCGGTGAGTTAAGCATTTTGAGTAATTTGCCGATTGGTTTCAGAACGGCTTGCATCACAATTAAGTATTTTTTGCCAGGCATTCATTGTGGAAAGAAAGTGATTTTCTCGGCGAGTTAAACATTTTGAGTAATTTACGATTGGTTTCAGAACGTCTTGCATCAAAATGAACAATTTTTTGCCAGCCATTCATTCTGGGGAAAAAGTGATTTTCTCGGCGAGTTAAGCATTTTGAGTAATTTGCCGATTGGTTTCAGAACGGCTTGCATTGAAATTAATTATTTTTTGCGAACCATTCATTGTGGGGAACAAGTGATTTTCTCGGCTAGTTAATCATTTTGAGTAATTTGCCGATTGGTTTCAGAACGGCTTGCATCAAAATTAACTATTTTTTGCTAGATATTCATTGTGGAAAGAAAGTGATTTTCTCGGCGAGTTAAGCATTTTGAGTAATTTACCGATTGGTTTCAGAACGGCTTGCATTGGAATTTACTAATTTTTGCCAGACATTCATTGTGGAACAAAAGTGATTTTCTCGGCGAGTTAAGCATTTTGAGTTATTTTTCGATTGGTTTCAGAACGTCTTGCATTGAAATTTACTATTTTTTGCCAGGCATTCATTGTGCAACAAAAGTGATTTTCTCGGCGAGTTAAGCATTTCGAGTAATTTGCCGGTTGGTTTCAGAACGTCTTGCATCAAAATGATCTATTTTTTCCCAGACATTCATTTTGGAAAAAAAGTGATTTTCTCGGCGAGTTAAGCATTTTGAGTAATTTGCCGATTGGTTTCAGAACACCTTGCATCGAAATTAACTATTTTTTGCCAGACATTCATTGTGGAACAAAATTGATTTTCTCGGTGAGTTAAGCATTTTGAGTAATTTGCCGATTCGTTTCAGAACGGCTTGCATCACAATTAACTATTTTTTGCCAGACATTCATTGTGGAACAAAAGTGATTTTCTCGGTGAGTTAAGCATTTTGAGTAATTTGCCGATTGGTTTCAGAACGGCTTGCATCAAAATTAACTATTTTTTGCCAGACATTCATTGTGGAAATAAACTGATTTTCTCGGCGAGTTCAGCATTTTGAGTAATTTACCGATTGGTTTCAGAACGGCTTGCATTGGAATTTACTATTTTTTGCCAGACATTCATTGTGGAACAAAAGTGATTTTCTCGGCGAGTTAAGCACTTTGAGTAATTTGCCGATTGGTTTCAGAACTTCTTGCATTGAAATTTACTATTTTTTGCCAGGCATTCATTGTGGAACTAAAGTGATTTTCTCGGCGAGTTAAGCATTTTGAGTAATTTGCCGATTGGTTTCAGAACGGCTTGCATCACAATTAACTATTTTTTGCCAGGCATTCATTGTGGAAAGAAAGTGATTTTCTCGGCGAGTTAAACATTTTGAGTAATTTACGATTGGTTTCAGAACGTCTTGCATCAAAATGAACAATTCTTTGCCAGCCATTCATTCTGGGGAAAAAGTGATTTTCTCGGCGAGTTAAGCATTTTGAGTAATTTGCCGATTGGTTTCAGAACGGCTTGCATTGAAATTAACTATTTTTTGCGAACCATTCATTGTGGGGAACAAGTGATTTTCTCGGCTAGTTAATCATTTTGAGTAATTTGCCGATTGGTTTCAGAACGGCTTGCATCAAAATTAACTATTTTTTGCTCGATATTCATTGTGGAAAGAAAGTGATTTTCTCGGCGAGTTAAGCATTTTGAGTAATTTACCGATTGGTTTCAGAACAGCTTGCATTGGAATTTACTAATTTTTGCCAGACATTCATTGTGGAACAAAAGTGATTTTCTCGGCGAGTTAAGCATTTTGAGTTATTTTTCGATTGGTTTCAGAACGTCTTGCATTGAAATTTACTATTTTTTGCCAGGCATTCATTGTGCAACAAAAGTGATTTTCTCGGCGAGTTAAGCATTTTGATTAATTTGCCGGTTGGTTTCAGAACTTCTTGCATCAAAATGATCTATTTTTTCCCAGACATTCATTTTGGAAAAAAAGTGATTTTCTCGGCGAGTTAAGCATTTTGAGTAATTTGCCGATTGGTTTCAGAACACCTTGCATCGAAATTAACTATTTTTTGCCAGACATTCATTGTGGAACAAAAGTGATTTTCTCGGTGAGTTAAGCATTTTGAGTAATTTGCCGATTGGTTTCAGAACGGCTTGCATCACAATTAACTATTTTTTGCCAGACATTCATTGTGGAAAGAAAGTGATTTTCTCGGCTAGTTAAGCATTTTGAGTAATTTGCCGATTGGTTTCAGAACGCCTTGCATCGAAATTAACTATTTTTTGCCAGACATTCATTGTGGAACAAAAGTGATTTTCTCGGTGAGTTAAGCATTTTGAGTAATTTGCCGATTGGTTTCAGAACGGCTTGCATCACAATTAACTATTTTTTGCCAGACATTCATTGTGGAACAAAAGTGATTTTCTCGGCGAGTTAAGCATTTTGAGTAATTTTCCGATTGGTTTCAGAACGGCTTGCATTGGAATTTACTATTTTTTGCCAGGCATTCATTGTGCAACAAAAGTGATTTTCTCGGCGAGTTAAGCATTTTGAGTAATTTGCCGATTAGTTTCAGAACGGCTGGCATCACAATTAACTATTTTTTGCCAGGTGTTCATTGTGGGAAAAAAGTGTTTTTCTCGGCGAGTTAAGCACTTTGAGTAATTTGCCGATTGGTTTCAGAACGTCTTGCATCGAAATTTACCATTTTTTGGCAGACATTCATTGTTGGGAAAAAGTGATTTTCTCGGCGAGTTAAGCATTTTGAGTAATTTGCCGATTGGTTTCAGAACGGCTTGCATCATAATTAACTATTTTTTGCCAGACATTCATTGTGGAAAGAAAGTGATTTTCTCGGCTAGTTAAGCATTTTGAGTAATTTGCCGATTGGTTTCAGAACGCCTTGCATCGAAATTAACTATTTTTTGCCAGACATTCATTGTGGAACAAAAGTGATTTTCTCGGTGAGTTAAGCATTTTGAGTAATTTGCCGATTGGTTTCAGAACGGCTTGCATCACAATTAACTATTTTTTGCCAGACATTCATTGTGGAACAAAAGTGATTTTCTCGGCGAGTTAAGCATTTTGATTAATTTTCCGATTGGTTTCAGAACGACTTGCATTGGAATTTACTATTTTTTGCCAGGCATTCATTGTGCAACAAAAGTGATTTTCTCGGCGAGTTAAGCACTTTGAGTAATTTGCCGATTGGTTTCAGAACGTCTTGCATCGAAATTAACTATTTTTTGCCATTGTGGAACAAAAGTGATTTTCTCGGCGAGTTAAGCATTTTGAGTAATTTGCCGATTGGTTTCAGAACGTCTTGCATTGAAATTTACCATTTTTTGCCAGCCATTCATTGTGGAACAAAAGTGATTTTCTCGGCGAGTTAAGCATTTTGAGTAATTTGCCGATTGGTTTCAGAACGGCTTGCATTGAAATTCACTATTTTTTGCCAGACATTCATTGTGGAAAGAAAGTGATTTTCTCGGTGAGTTAAGCATTTTGAGTAATTTGCCGATTGGTTTCAGAACGGCTTGCATCACAATTAACTATTTTTTGCGAACCTTTCATTGTGGAACAAAAGTGGTTTTCTCGGCGCGTTAAGCATTTTGAGTAATTTGCCGATTGTTTTCAGAATGTCTTGCATTGAAATTAACTCTTTTTTGCCAACCATTCATTGTGGGAAAAAAGTGATTTTCTCGGCGAGTTAAGCATTTTGAGTAATTTGCCGATTGGTTTCAGAACGTCTTGCATTGAAATTTACTATTTTTTGCCAGACATTCATTGTGGAACAAAAGTGATTTTCTCGGCGAGTTAAGCATTTTGAGTAAGTTGCCGATTGGTTTCAGAACGGCTTGCATTGAAATTTACCATTTTTTGCCAGACATTCATTTGTGGGGAAAAAGTGATTTTCTCGGCGAGTTAAGCATTTTGAGTAATTTGCCGATTGGTTTCAGAACGGCTTGCATCACAATTAACTATTTTTTGCCAGGCATTCTTGTGGAACAAAAGCGATTTTCTCGGCGAGTTAAGCATTTTGAGTAATTTGCCGATAGGTTTCAGAACGGCTTGCATCATAATTAACTATTTTTTGCCAGACATTCATTGTGGAAAGAAAGTGATTTTCTCGGCTAGTTAAGCATTTTGAGTAATTTGCCGATTGGTTTCAGAACGCCTTGCATCGAAATTAACTATTTTTTGCCAGACATTCATTGTGGAACAAAAGTGATTTTCTCGGTGAGTTAAGCATTTTGAGTAATTTGCGATTGGTTTCAGAACGGCTTGCATCACAATTAACTATTTTTTGCCAGACATTCATTGTGGAACAAAAGTGATTTTCTCGGCGAGTTAAGCATTTTGAGTAATTTTCCGATTGGTTTCAGAACGGCTTGCATTGGAATTTACTATTTTTTGCCCGGCATTCATTGTGCAACAAAAGTGATTTTCTCGGCGAGTTAAGCATTTTGAGTAATTTGCCGATTGGTTTCAGAACGGCTTGCATTGAAATTTACTATTTTTTGCTGGACATTCATTGTGGAACAAAAGTGATTTTCTCGGCGAGTTAAGCATTTTGAGTAATTTGCCGATTGGTTTCAGAACGTCTTGCATTGAAATTTACCATTTTTTGCCAGCCATTCATTGTGGAACAAAAGTGATTTTCTCGGCGAGTTAAGCATTTTGAGTAATTTGCCGATTGGTTTCAGAACGGCTTGCATTGAAATTCACTATTTTTTGCCAGACATTCATTGTGGAAAGAAAGTGATTTTCTCGGTGAGTTAAGCATTTTGAGTAATTTGCCTATTGGTTTCAGAACGGCTTGCATCACAATTAACTATTTTTTGCGAACCATTCATTGTGGAACAAAAGTGGTTTTCTCGGCGCGTTAAGCATTTTGAGTAATTTGCCGATTGGTTTCAGAATGTCTTGCATTGAAATTAACTCTTTTTTGCCAACCATTCATTGTGGGAAAAAAGTGATTTTCTCGGCGAGTTAAGCATTTTGAGTAATTTGCC
Source organism: Scyliorhinus torazame (assembly GCF_047496885.1). Lineage (NCBI taxonomy): Eukaryota > Metazoa > Chordata > Chondrichthyes > Carcharhiniformes > Scyliorhinidae > Scyliorhinus > Scyliorhinus torazame. Next base: position 94,193,446 of record NC_092722.1, read on the forward strand.
GATTGGTTTCAGAACGTCTTGCATTGAAATTTACTATTTTTTGCCAGACATTCATTGTGGAACAAAAGTGATTTTCTCGGCGAGTTAAGCATTTTGAGTAAGTTGCCGATTGGTTTCAGAACGGCTTGCATTGAAATTTACCATTTTTTGCCAGACATTCATTGTGGGGAAAATGTGATTTTCTCGGCGAGTTAAGCATTTTGAGAAATTTGCCGATTAGTTTCAGAACGGCTTGCATCACAATTAACTATTTTTTGCCAGGCATTCATTGTGGAACAAAAGTGATTTTCTCGGCGAGTTAAGCATTTTGAGTAATTTGCCGATTGGTTTCAGAACGTCTTTCATTGAAATTTACTATTTTTTGCAAGACATTCATTGTGGAACAAAAGTGATTTTCTCGACGAGTTAAGCATTTTGAGTAATTTGCCGATTAGTTTCAGAACGGCTGGCATCACAATTAACTATTTTTTGCCAGGTATTCATTGTGGGAAAAAATTGATTTTCTCGGCGAGTTAAGCATTTTGAGTAATTTGCCGATTGGTTTCAGAACGTCGTGCATCGAAATTAACTATTTTTTGCCAGCCATTCATTGTGGAACAAAAGTGATTTTCTCGGCGAGTTAAGCATTTTGAGTAATTTGCCGATTGTTTTCAGGACGGCTTGCATTGAAATTCACTATTTTTTGCCAGACATTCATTGTGGGGGGAAAAGTGATTTTCCCGGCGAGTTAAGCATTTTGAGTAATTTGCCGATTGGTTTCAGAACGTCTTGCATTGAAATTTACTATTTTTTGCCAGACATTCATTGTGGAACAAAAGTGATTTTCTCGGCGAGTTAAGCATTTTGAGTAATTTGCCGATTGGTTTCAGAACGGCTTGCATCACAATTAACTATTTTTTGCCAGGCATTCATTGTGGAACAAAAGTGATTTTCTCGGCGAGTTAAGCATTTTGAGTAATTTGCCGATAGGTTTCAGAACGGCTTGCATTGAAATTCACTATTTTTTTGCCAGACATTCATTGTGGAAAGAAAGTGATTTTCTCGGTGAGTTAAGCATTTTGAGTAATTTGCCGATTGGTTTCAGAACGGCTTGCATCACAATTAACTATTTTTTGCGAACCATTCATTGTGGAACAAAAGTGATTTTCTCGACGAGTTAAGCATTTTGAGTAATTTGCCGATTAGTTTCAGAACGGCTTGCATCACAATTAAGTATTTTTTGCCAGGCATTCATTGTGGAACAAAAGTGATTTTCTCGGCGAGTTAAGCATTTTGAGTAATTTGCCGATTGGTTTCAGAACGTCTTGCATTGAAATTTACTATTTTTTTGCCAGACATTCATTGTGGAACAAAAGTGATTTTCTCGGCGAGTTAAGCATTTTGAGTAATTTGCCGATTAGTTTCAGAACGGCTGGCATCACAATTAACTATTTTTTGCCAGGTATTCATTGTGGGAAAAAATTGATTTTCTCGGCGAGTTAAGCATTTTGAGTAATTTGCCGATTGGTTTCAGAACGTCGTGCATCGAAATTAACTATTTTTTGCCAGCCATTCATTGTGGAACAAAAGTGATTTTCTCGGCGAGTTAAGCATTTTGAGTAATTTGCCGATTGTTTTCAGGACGGCTTGCATTGAAATTCACTATTTTTTGCCAGACATTCATTGTGGGGGGAAAAGTGATTTTCCCGGCGAGTTAAGCATTTTGAGTAATTTGCCGATTGGTTTCAGAACGTCTTGCATTGAAATTTACTATTTTTTGCCAGACATTCATTGTGGAACAAAAGTGATTTTCTCGGCGAGTTAAGCATTTTGAGTAATTTGCCGATTGGTTTCAGAACGACTTGCATCGAAATTAACTATTTTTTGCCAGCCATTCATTGTGGAACAAAAGTGATTTTCTCGGCGAGTTAAGCATTTTGAGTAATTTGCCGATTGGTTTCAGAACGGCTTGCATCACAATTAACTATTTTTTGCCAGGCATTCATTGTGGAACAAAAGTGATTTTCTCGGCGAGTTAAGCATTTTGAGTAATTTGCCGATTGGTTTCAGAACGGCTTGCATCGAAATTAACTATTTTTTGCCAGGCATTCATTGTGGAACAAAAGTGATTTTCTCGGCGAGTTAAGCATTTTGAGTAATTTGCCGATTGGTTTCAGAACGTCTTGCATTGAAATTTACTATTTTTTGCCAGACATTCATTGTGGAACAAAAGTGATTTTCTCGGCGAGTTAAGCATTTTGAGTAATTTGCTGATTGTTTTCAGGACGGCTTGCATTGAAATTCACTATTTTTTGCCAGACATTCATTGTGGGGGGAAAAGTGATTTTCCCGGCGAGTTAAGCATTTTGAGAAATTTGCCGATTAGTTTCAGAACGGCTTGCATCACAATTAACTATTTTTTGCCAGGCATTCATTGTGGAACAAAAGTGATTTTCTCGGCGAGTTAAGCATTTTGAGTAATTTGCCGATTGGTTTCAGAACGTCTTTCATTGAAATTTACTATTTTTTGCAAGACATTCATTGTGGAACAAAAGTGATTTTCTCGACGAGTTAAGCATTTTGAGTAATTTGCCGATTAGTTTCAGAACGGCTTGCATCACAATTAACTATTTTTTGCCAGGCATTCATTGTGGAACAAAAGTGATTTTCTCGGCGAGTTAAGCATTTTGAGTAATTTGCCGATTGGTTTCAGAACGTCTTGCATTGAAATTTACTATTTTTTTGCCAGACATTCATTGTGGAACAAAAGTGATTTTCTCGGCGAGTTAAGCATTTTGAGTAATTTGCCGATTAGTTTCAGAACGGCTGGCATCACAATTAACTATTTTTTGCCAGGTATTCATTGTGGGAAAAAATTGATTTTCTCGGCGAGTTAAGCATTTTGAGTAATTTGCCGATTGGTTTCAGAACGTCGTGCATCGAAATTAACTATTTTTTGCCAGCCATTCATTGTGGAACAAAAGTGATTTTCTCGGCGAGTTAAGCATTTTGAGTAATTTGCTGATTGTTTTCAGGACGGCTTGCATTGAAATTCACTATTTTTTGCCAGACATTCATTGTGGGGGGAAAAGTGATTTTCCCGGCGAGTTAAGCATTTTGAGTAATTTGCCGATTGGTTTCAGAACGGCTTGCATCACAATTAACTATTTTTTGCCAGGCATTCATTGTGGAACAAAAGTGATTTTCTCGGCGAGTTAAGCATTTTGAGTAATTTGCCGATTGGTTTCAGAACGGCTTGCATCGAAATTAACTATTTTTTGCCAGCCATTCATTGTGGAACAAAAGTGATTTTCTCGGCGAGTTAAGCATTTTGAGTAATTTGCCGATTAGTTTCAGAACGGCTTGCATCACAATTAAGTATTTTTTGCCAGGCATTCATTGTGGAACAAAAGTGATTTTCTCGGCGAGTTAAGCATTTTGAGTAATTTGCCGATTGGTTTCAGAACGTCTTGCATTGAAATTTACTATTTTTTGCCAGACATTCATTGTGGAACAAAAGTGATTTTCTTGGCGAGTTAAGCATTTTGAGTAATTTGCCGATTAGTTTCAGAACGGCTGGCATCACAATTAACTATTTTTTGCCAGGTATTCATTGTGGGAAAAAAGTTATTTTCTCGGCGAGTTAAGCATTTTGAGTAATTTGCCGATTGGTTTCAGAACGTCGTGCATCGAAATTAACTATTTTTTGCCAGCCATTCATTGTGGAACAAAAGTGATTTTCTCGGCGAGTTAAGCATTTTGAGTAATTTGTCAATTGTTTTCAGGACGGCTTGCATTGAAATTCACTATTTTTTGCCAGACATTCATTGTGTGGGGAAAAGTGATTTTCCCGGCGAGTTAAGCATTTTGAGTAATTTGCCGATTGGTTTCCGAACGTCTTGCATTGAAATTTACTATTTTTTGCCAGACATTCATTGTGGAACAAAAGTGATTTTCTCGGCGAGTTAAGCATTTTGAGTAATTAGCCGATTGGTTTCAGAACGTCTTGCATCGAAATTAACTATTTTTTGCCAGCCATTCATTGTGGAACAAAAGTGATTTTCTCGGCGAGTTTAGCATTTTGAGTATTTTGCCGATTGGTTTCAGAACGGCTTGCATCACAATTAACTATTTTTTGCCAGGCATTCATTGAGGAACAAAAGTGATTTTCTCGGCGAGTTAAGCATTTTGAGTAATTTGCCGATTGGTTTCAGAACGGCTTGCATCGAAATTAACTATTTTTTGCCAGCCATTCATTGTGGATCAAAAGTGATTTTCTCGGCGTGTTAAGCATTTTGAGTAATTTGCCGATTAGTTTCAGAACGGCTTGCATCACAATTAAGTATTTTTTGCCAGGCATTCATTGTGGAACAAAAGTGATTTTCTCGGCGAGTTAAGCATTTTGAGTAATTTGCCGATTGGTTTCAGAACGTCTTGCATTGAAATTTACTATTTTTTGCCAGACATTCATTGTGGAACAAAAGTGATTTTCTCGGCGAGTTAAGCATTTTGAGTAATTTGCTGATTGTTTTCAGAACGGCTTGCATTGAAATTCACTATTTTTTGCCACACATTCATTGTGGGAGGAAAAGTGATTTTCCCGGCGAGTTAAGCATTTTGAGTAATTTGCCGATTGGTTTCAGAACGGCTTGCATCACAATTAACTATTTTTTGCCAGGCATTCATGGTGGAACAAACGTGATTTTCTCGGCGAGTTAAGCATTTTGAGTAATTTGCCGATTGGTTTCAGAACGGCTTGCATCGAAATTAACTATTTTTTGCCAGCCATTCATTGTGGAACAAAAGTGATTTTCTCGGCGAGTTAAGCATTTTGAGTAATTTGCCGATTAGTTTCAGAACGGCTTGCATCACAATTCAGTATTTTTTGCCAGGCATTCATTGTGGAACAAAAGTGATTTTCTCGGCGAGTTAAGCATTTTGAGTAATTTGCCGATTGGTTTCAGAACGTCTTGCATTGAAATTTACTATTTTTTGCCAGACATTCATTGTGGAACAAAAGTGATTTTCTCGGCGAGTTAAGCATTTTGAGTAATTTGCCGATTAGTTTCAGAACGGCTGGCATCACAATTAACTATTTTTTGCCAGGTATTCATTGTGGGAAAAAGTGATTTTCTCGGCGAGTTAAGCATTTTGAGTAATTTGCCGATTGGTTTCAGAACGTCTTGCATCGAAATTAACTATTTTTTGCCAGCCATTCATTGTGGAACAAAAGTGATTTTCTCGGCGAGTTAAGCATGTTGAGTAATTTGCCGATTGGTTTCAGAACGTCTTGCATTGAAATTTACTATTTTTTGCAAGACATTCATTGTGGAACAAAAGTGATTTTCTCGACGAGTTAAGCATTTTGAGTAATTTGCCGATTAGTTTCAGAACGGCTTGCATCACAATTAAGTATTTTTTGCCAGGCATTCATTGTGGAACAAAAGTGATTTTCTCGGCGAGTTAAGCATTTTGAGTAATTTGCCGATTGGTTTCAGAACGTCTTGCATTGAAATTTACTATTTTTTGCCAGACATTCATTGTGGAACAAAAGTGATTTTCTCGGCGAGTTAAGCATTTTGAGTAATTTGCTGATTGTTTTCAGAACGGCTTGCATTGAAATTCACTATTTTTTGCCAGACATTCATTGTGGGGGGGAAAAGTGATTTTCCCGGCGAGTTAAGCATTTTGAGTAATTTGCCGATTGGTTTCAGAACGGCTTGCATCACAATTAACTATTTTTTGCCAGGCATTCATTGTGGAACAAAAGTGATTTCCTCGGCGAGTTAAGCATTTTGAGTAATTTGCCGATTGGTTTCAGAACGGCTTGCATCGAAATTAACTATTTTTTGCCAGCCATTCATTGTGGAACAAAAGTGATTTTCTCGGCGAGTTAAGCATTTTGAGTAATTTGCCGATTAGTTTCAGAACGGCTTGCATCAAAATTAAGTATTTTTTGCCAGGCATTCATTGTGGAACAAAAGTGATTTTCTCGGCGAGTTAAGCATTTTGAGTAATTTGCCGATTGGTTTCAGAACGTCTTGCATTGAAATTTACTATTTTTTGCCAGACATTCATTGTGGAACAAAAGTGATTTTCTCGGCGAGTTAAGCATTTTGAGTAATTTGCCGATTAGTTTCAGAACGGCTGGCATCACAATTAACTATTTCTTGCCAGGTATTCATTTTGGGAAAAAGTGATTTTCTCGGCGAGTTAAGCATTTTGAGTAATTTGCCGATTGGTTTCAGAACGTCTTGCATCGAAATTAACTATTTTTTGCCAGGCATTCATTGTGGAACAAAAGTGATTTTCTCGGCGAGTTAAGCATTTTGAGTAATTTGCCGATTGGTTTCAGGACGGCTTGCATTGAAATTCACTATTTTTTGCCAGACACTCATTGTGGGGGAAAAAGTGATTTTCCCGGCGAGTTAAGCATTTTGAGTAATTTGCCGATTGATTTCAGAACGTCTTGCATTGAAATTTACTATTTTTTGCCAGACATTCATTGTGGAACAAAAGTGATTTTCTCGGCGAGTTAAGCATTTTGAGTAATTTGCCGATTGGTTTCAGAACGTCTTGCATCGAAATTAACTATTTTTTGCCAGCCATTCATTGTGGAACAAAAGTGATTTTCTCGGCGAGTTAAGCATTTTGAGTAATTTGCCGATTGGTTTCAGAACGGCTTGCATCACAATTAACTATTTTTTGCCAGGCATTCATTGTGGAACAAAAGTGATTTTCTCGGCGAGTTCAGCATTTTGAGTAATTTGCCGATTGGTTTCAGAACGGCTTGCATCGAAATTAACTATTTTTTGCCAGCCATTCATTGTGGATCAAAAGTGATTTTCTCGGCGTGTTAAGCATTTTGAGTAATTTGCCGATTAGTTTCAGAACGGCTTGCATCACAATTAAGTATTTTTTGCCAGGCATTCATTGTGGAACAAAAGTGATTTTCTCGGCGAGTTAAGCATTTTGAGTAATTTGCCGATTGGTTTCAGAACGTCTTGCATTGAAATTTACTATTTTTTGCCAGACATTCATTGTGGAACAAAAGTGATTTTCTCGGCGAGTTAAGCATTTTGAGTAATTTGCTGATTGTTTTCAGAACGGCTTGCATTGAAATTCACTATTTTTTGCCAGACATTCATTGTGGGGGGAAAAGTGATTTTCCCGGCGAGTTAAGCATTTTGAGTAATTTGCCGATTGGTTTCAGAACGGCTTGCATCACAATTAACTATTTTTTGCCATGCATTCATTGTGGAACAAAAGTGATTTTCTCGGCGAGTTAAGCATTTTGAGTAATTTGCCGATTGGTTTCAGAACGGCTTGCATCGAAATTAACTATTTTTTGCCAGCCATTCATTGTGGAACAAAAGTGATTTTCTCGGCGAGTTAAGCATTTTGAGTAATTTGCCGATTACTTTCAGAACGGCTTGCATCACAATTAAGTATTTTTTGCCAGGCATTCATTGTGGAACAAAAGTGATTTTCTCGGCGAGTTAAGCATTTTGAGTAATTTGCCGATTGGTTTCAGAACGTCTTGCATTGAAATTTACTATTTTTTGCCAGACATTCATTGTGGAACAAAAGTGATTTTCTCGGCGAGTTAAGCATTTTGAGTAATTTGCCGATTAGTTTCAGAACGGCTGGCATCACAATTAACTATTTTTTGCCAGGTATTCATTGTGGGAAAAAGTGATTTTCTCGGCGAGTTAAGCATTTTGAGTAATTTGCCGATTGGTTTCAGAACGTCGTGCATCGAAATTAACTATTTTTTGCCAGCCATTCATTGTGGAACAAAAGTGATTTTCTCGGCGAGTTAAGCATTTTGAGTAATTTGCCGATTGTTTTCAGGACGGCTTGCATTGAAATTCACTATTTTTTGCCAGACATTCATTGTGTGGGGAAAAGTGATTTTCCCGGCGAGTTAAGCATTTTGAGTAATTTGCCGATTGGTTTCCGAACGTCTTGCATTGAAATTTACTATTTTTTGCCAGACATTCATTGTGGAACAAAAGTGATTTTCTCGGCGAGTTAAGCATTTTGAGTAATTAGCCGATTGGTTTCAGAACGTCTTGCATCGAAATTAACTATTTTTTGCCAGCCATTCATTGTGGAACAAAAGTGATTTTCTCGGCGAGTTAAGCATTTTGAGTATTTTGCCGATTGGTTTCAGAACGGCTTGCATCACAATTAACTATTTTTTGCCAGGCATTCATTGTGGAACAAAAGTGATTTTCTCGGCGAGTTAAGTATTTTGAGTAATTTGCCGATTGGTTTCAGAACGGCTTGCATTGAAATTCACTATTTTTTGCCAGACATTCATTGTGGAAAGAAAGTGATTTTCTCGGTGAGTTAAGCATTTTGAGTAATTTGCCGATTGGTTTCAGAACGGCTTGCATCACAATTAACTATTTTTTGCGAACCATTCATTGTGGAACAAAAGTGATTTTCTCGACGAGTTAAGCATTTTGAGTAATTTGCCGATTAGTTTCAGAACGGCTTGCATCACAATTAAGTATTTTTTGCCAGGCATTCATTGTGGAACAAAAGTGATTTTCTCGGCGAGTTAAGCATTTTGAGTAATTTGCCGATTGGTTTCAGAACGTCTTGCATTGAAATTTACTATTTTTTTGCCAGACATTCATTGTGGAACAAAAGTGATTTTCTCGGCGAGTTAAGCATTTTGAGTAATTTGCCGATTAGTTTCAGAACGGCTGGCATCACAATTAACTATTTTTTGCCAGGTATTCATTGTGGGAAAAAATTGATTTTCTCGGCGAGTTAAGCATTTTGAGTAATTTGCCGATTGGTTTCAGAACGTCGTGCATCGAAATTAACTATTTTTTGCCAGCCATTCATTGTGGAACAAAAGAGATTTTCTCGGCGAGTTAAGCATTTTGAGTAATTTGCCGATTGTTTTCAGGACGGCTTGCATTGAAATTCACTATTTTTTGCCAGACATTCATTGTGGGGGGAAAAGTGATTTTCCCGGCGAGTTAAGCATTTTGAGTAATTTGCCGATTGGTTTCAGAACGTCTTGCATTGAAATTTACTATTTTTTGCCAGACATTCATTGTGGAACAAAAGTGATTTTCTCGGCGAGTTAAGCATTTTGAGTAATTTGCCGATTGGTTTCAGAACGACTTGCATCGAAATTAACTATTTTTTGCCAGCCATTCATTGTGGAACAAAAGTGATTTTCTCGGCGAGTTAAGCATTTTGAGTAATTTGCCGATTGGTTTCAGAACGGCTTGCATCACAATTAACTATTTTTTGCCAGGCATTCATTGTGGAACAAAAGTGATTTTCTCGGCGAGTTAAGCATTTTGAGTAATTTGCCGATTGGTTTCAGAACGGCTTGCATCGAAATTAACTATTTTTTGCCAGGCATTCATTGTGGAACAAAAGTGATTTTCTCGGCGAGTTAAGCATTTTGAGTAATTTGCCGATTGGTTTCAGAACGTCTTGCATTGAAATTTACTATTTTTTGCCAGACATTCATTGTGGAACAAAAGTGATTTTCTCGGCGAGTTAAGCATTTTGAGTAATTTGCTGATTGTTTTCAGGACGGCTTGCATTGAAATTCACTATTTTTTGCCAGACATTCATTGTGGGGGGAAAAGTGATTTTCCCGGCGAGTTAAGCATTTTGAGAAATTTGCCGATTAGTTTCAGAACGGCTTGCATCACAATTAACTATTTTTTGCCAGGCATTCATTGTGGAACAAAAGTGATTTTCTCGGCGAGTTAAGCATTTTGAGTAATTTGCCGATTGGTTTCAGAACGTCTTTCATTGAAATTTACTATTTTTTGCAAGACATTCATTGTGGAACAAAAGTGATTTTCTCGACGAGTTAAGCATTTTGAGTAATTTGCCGACTAGTTTCAGAACGGCTTGCATCACAATTAAGTATTTTTTGCCAGGCATTCATTGTGGAACAAAAGTGATTTTCTCGGCGAGTTAAGCATTTTGAGTAATTTGCCGATTGGTTTCAGAACGTCTTGCATTGAAATTTACTATTTTTTTGCCAGACATTCATTGTGGAACAAAAGTGATTTTCTCGGCGAGTTAAGCATTTTGAGTAATTTGCCGATTAGTTTCAGAACGGCTGGCATCACAATTAACTATTTTTTGCCAGGTATTCATTGTGGGAAAAAATTGATTTTCTCGGCGAGTTAAGCATTTTGAGTAATTTGCCGATTGGTTTCAGAACGTCGTGCATCGAAATTAACTATTTTTTGCCAGCCATTCATTGTGGAACAAAAGTGATTTTCTCGGCGAGTTAAGCATTTTGAGTAATTTGCTGATTGTTTTCAGGACGGCTTGCATTGAAATTCACTATTTTTTGCCAGACATTCATTGTGGGGGGAAAAGTGATTTTCCCGGCGAGTTAAGCATTTTGAGTAATTTGCCGATTGGTTTCAGAACGGCTTGCATCACAATTAACTATTTTTTGCCAGGCATTCATTGTGGAACAAAAGTGATTTTCTCGGCGAGTTAAGCATTTTGAGTAATTTGCCGATTGGTTTCAGAACGGCTTGCATCGAAATTAACTATTTTTTGCCAGCCATTCATTGTGGAACAAAAGTGATTTTCTCGGCGAGTTAAGCATTTTGAGTAATTTGCCGATTAGTTTCAGAACGGCTTGCATCACAATTAAGTATTTTTTGCCAGGCATTCATTGTGGAACAAAAGTGATTTTCTCGGCGAGTTAAGCATTTTGAGTAATTTGCCGATTGGTTTCAGAACGTCTTGCATTGAAATTTACTATTTTTTGCCAGACATTCATTGTGGAACAAAAGTGATTTTCTTGGCGAGTTAAGCATTTTGAGTAATTTGCCGATTAGTTTCAGAACGGCTGGCATCACAATTAACTATTTTTTGCCAGGTATTCATTGTGGGAAAAAAGTTATTTTCTCGGCGAGTTAAGCATTTTGAGTAATTTGCCGATTGGTTTCAGAACGTCGTGCATCGAAATTAACTATTTTTTGCCAGCCATTCATTGTGGAACAAAAGTGATTTTCTCGGCGAGTTAAGCATTTTGAGTAATTTGCCGATTGTTTTCAGGACGGCTTGCATTGAAATTCACTATTTTTTGCCAGACATTCATTGTGTGGGGAAAAGTGATTTTCCCGGCGAGTTAAGCATTTTGAGTAATTTGCCGATTGGTTTCCGAACGTCTTGCATTGAAATTTACTATTTTTTGCCAGACATTCATTGTGGAACAAAAGTGATTTTCTCGGCGAGTTAAGCATTTTGAGTAATTAGCCGATTGGTTTCAGAACGTCTTGCATCGAAATTAACTATTTTTTGCCAGCCATTCATTGTGGAACAAAAGTGATTTTCTCGGCGAGTTAAGCATTTTGAGTAATTTGCCGATTAGTTTCAGAACGGCTTGCATCAAAATTAAGTATTTTTTGCCAGGCATTCATTGTGGAACAAAAGTGATTTTCTCGGCGAGTTAAGCATTTTGAGTAATTTGCCGATTGGTTTCAGAACGTCTTGCATTGAAATTTACTATTTTTTGCCAGACATTCATTGTGGAACAAAAGTGATTTTCTCGGCGAGTTAAGCATTTTGAGTAATTTGCCGATTAGTTTCAGAACGGCTGGCATCACAATTAACTATTTCTTGCCAGGTATTCATTTTGGGAAAAAGTGATTTTCTCGGCGAGTTAAGCATTTTGAGTAATTTGCCGATTGGTTTCAGAACGTCTTGCATCGAAATTAACTATTTTTTGCCAGGCATTCATTGTGGAACAAAAGTGATTTTCTCGGCGAGTTAAGCATTTTGAGTAATTTGCCGATTGGTTTCAGAACGTCTTGCATTGAAATTTACTATTTTTTGCCAGACATTCATTGTGGAACAAAAGTGATTTTCTCGGCGAGTTAAGCATTTTGAGTAATTTGCCGATTAGTTTCAGAACGGCTGGCATCACAATTAACTATTTTTTGCCAGGTATTCATTGTGGGAAAAAAGTGATTTTCTCGGCGAGTTAAGCATTTTGAGTAATTTGCCGATTGTTTTCAGGACGGCTTGCATTGAAATTCACTATTTTTTGCCAGACACTCATTGTGGGGGAAAAAGTGATTTTCCCGGCGAGTTAAGCATTTTGAGTAATTTGCCGATTGATTTCAGAACGTCTTGCATTGAAATTTACTATTTTTTGCCAGACATTCATTGTGGAACAAAAGTGATTTTCTCGGCGAGTTAAGCATTTTGAGTAATTTGCCGATTGGTTTCAGAACGTCTTGCATCGAAATTAACTATTTTTTGCCAGCCATTCATTGTGGAACAAAAGTGATTTTCTCGGCGAGTTAAGCATTTTGAGTAATTTGCCGATTGGTTTCAGAACGGCTTGCATCACAATTAACTATTTTTTGCCAGGCATTCATTGTGGAACAAAAGTGATTTTCTCGGCGAGTTCAGCATTTTGAGTAATTTGCCGATTGGTTTCAGAACGGCTTGCATCGAAATTAACTATTTTTTGCCAGCCATTCATTGTGGATCAAAAGTGATTTTCTCGGCGTGTTAAGCATTTTGAGTAATTTGCTGATTGTTTTCAGAACGGCTTGCATTGAAATTCACTATTTTTTGCCAGACATTCATTGTGGGGGGAAAAGTGATTTTCCCGGCGAGTTAAGCATTTTGAGTAATTTGCCGATTGGTTTCAGAACGGCTTGCATCACAATTAAGTATTTTTTGCCAGGCATTCATTGTGGAACAAAAGTGATTTTCTCGGCGAGTTAAGCATTTTGAGTAATTTGCCGATTGGTTTCAGAACGTCTTGCATTGAAATTTACTATTTTTTGCCAGACATTCATTGTGGAACAAAAGTGATTTTCTCGGCGAGTTAAGCATTTTGAGTAATTTGCTGATTGTTTTCAGAACGGCTTGCATTGAAATTCACTATTTTTTGCCAGACATTCATTGTGGGGGGAAAAGTGATTTTCCCGGCGAGTTAAGCATTTTGAGTAATTTGCCGATTGGTTTCAGAACGGCTTGCATCACAATTAACTATTTTTTGCCATGCATTCATTGTGGAACAAAAGTGATTTTCTCGGCGAGTTAAGCATTTTGAGTAATTTGCCGATTGGTTTCAGAACGGCTTGCATCGAAATTAACTATTTTTTGCCAGCCATTCATTGTGGAACAAAAGTGATTTTCTCGGCGAGTTAAGCATTTTGAGTAATTTGCCGATTACTTTCAGAACGGCTTGCATCACAATTAAGTATTTTTTGCCAGGCATTCATTGTGGAACAAAAGTGATTTTCTCGGCGAGTTAAGCATTTTGAGTAATTTGCCGATTGGTTTCAGAACGTCTTGCATTGAAATTTACTATTTTTTGCCAGACATTCATTGTGGAACAAAAGTGATTTTCTCGGCGAGTTAAGCATTTTGAGTAATTTGCCGATTAGTTTCAGAACGGCTGGCATCACAATTAACTATTTTTTGCCAGGTATTCATTGTGGGAAAAAGTGATTTTCTCGGCGAGTTAAGCATTTTGAGTAATTTGCCGATTGGTTTCAGAACGTCTTGCATTGAAATTTACTATTTTTTGCCAGCCATTCATTGTGGAACAAAAGTGATTTTCTCGGCGAGTTAAGCATTTTGAGTAATTTGCCGATTGGTTTCAGAACGGCTTGCATCACAATTAACTATTTTTTGCCAGGCATTCATTGTGGAACAAAAGTGATTTTCTCGGCGAGTTAAGCATTTTGAGTAATTTGCCGATTGGTTTCAGAACGGCTTGCATCGAAATTAACTATTTTTTGCCAGCCATTCATTGTGGGGGGAAAAGTGATTTTCCCGGCGAGTTAAGCATTTTGAGTAATTTGCCGATTGGTTTCAGAACGGCTTGCATCACAATTAACTATTTTTTGCCAGGCATTCATGGTGGAACAAACGTGATTTTCTCGGCGAGTTAAGCATTTTGAGTAATTTGCCGATTGGTTTCAGAACGGCTTGCATCGAAATTAACTATTTTTTGCCAGCCATTCATTGTGGAACAAAAGTGATTTTCTCGGCGAGTTAAGCATTTTGAGTAATTTGCCGATTAGTTTCAGAACGGCTTGCATCACAATTAAGTATTTTTTGCCAGGCATTCATTGTGGAACAAAAGTGATTTTCTCGGCGAGTTAAGCATTTTGAGTAATTTGCCGATTGGTTTCAGAACGTCTTGCATTGAAATTTACTATTTTTTGCCAGACATTCATTGTGGAACAAAAGTGATTTTCTCGGCGAGTTAAGCATTTTGAGTAATTTGCCGATTAGTTTCAGAACGGCTGGCATCACAATTAACTATTTTTTGCCAGGTATTCATTGTGGGAAAAAGTGATTTTCTCGGCGAGTTAAGAATTTTGAGTAATTTGCCGATTGGTTTCAGAACTTCTTGCATCGAAATTAACTATTTTTTGCCAGCCATTCATTGTGGAACAAAAGTGATTTTCCCTGCGAGTTAAGCATGTTGAGTAATTTGCCGATTGGTTTCAGAACGTCTTGCATTGAAATTTACTATTTTTTGCAAGACATTCATTGTGGAACAAAAGTGATTTTCTCGACGAGTTCAGCATTTTGAGTAATTTGCCGATTAGTTTCAGAACGGCTTGCATCACAATTAAGTATTTTTTGCCAGGCATTCATTGTGGAACAAAAGTGATTTTCTCGGCGAGTTAAGCATTTTGAGTAATTTGCCGATTGGTTTCAGAACGTCTTGCATTGAAATTTACTATTTTTTGCCAGACATTCATTGTGGAACAAAAGTGATTTTCTCGGCGAGTTAAGCATTTTGAGTAATTTGCTGATTGTTTTCAGAACGGCTTGCATTGAAATTCACTATTTTTTGCCAGACATTCATTGTGGGGGGGAAAAGTGATTTTCCCGGCGAGTTAAGCATTTTGAGTAATTTGCCGATTGGTTTCAGAACGGCTGGCATCACAATTAACTATTTTTTGCCAGGTATTCATTGTGGGAAAAAGTGATTTTCTCGGCGAGTTAAGCATTTTGAATAATTTGCCGATTGGTTTCAGAACGTCTTGCATTGAAATTTACTATTTTTTGCCAGACATTCATTGTGGAACAAAAGTGATTTTCTCGGCGAGTTAAGCATTTTGAGTATTTGCTGATTGTTTTCAGAACGGCTTGCATTGAAATTCACTATTTTTTGCCAGACATTCATTGTGGGGGGAAAAGTGATTTTCCCGGCGAGTTAAGCATTTTGAGTAATTTGCCGATTGGTTTCAGAACGGCTTGCATCACAATTAACTATTTTTTGCCAGCCATTCATTGTGGAACAAAAGTGATTTTCTCGGCGAGTTAAGCATTTTGAGTAATTTGCCGATTAGTTTCAGAACGGCTTGCATCACAATTAAGTATTTTTTGCCAGGCATTCATTGTGGAACAAAAGTGATTTTCTCGGCGAGTTAAGCATTTTGAGTAATTTGCCGATTGGTTTCAAAACGTCTTGCATTGAATTTACTATTTTTTGCCAGACATTCATTGTGGAACAAAAGTGATTTTCTCGGCGAGTTAAGCATTTTGAGTAATTTGCCGATTAGTTTCAGAACGGCTGGCATCACAATTAACTATTTTTTGCCAGGTATTCATTGTGGGAAAAAGTGATTTTCTCGGCGAGTTAAGCATTTTGAGTAATTTGCCGATTGGTTTCAGAACGTCTTGCATCGAAATTAACTATTTTTTGCCAGCCATTCATTGTGGAACAAAAGTGATTTTCTCGGCGAGTTAAGCATGTTGAGTAATTTGCCGATTGGTTTCAGAACGTCTTGCATTGAAATTTACTATTTTTTGCCAGCCATTCATTGTGGAACAAAAGTGATTTTCTCGGCGAGTTAAGCATTTTGAGTAATTTGCCGATTGGTTTCAGAACGGCTTGCATCACAATTAACTATTTTTTGCCAGGCATTCATTGTGGAACAAAAGTGATTTTCTCGGCGAGTTAAGCATTTTGAGTAATTTGCCGATTGGTTTCAGAACGGCTTGCATCGAAATTAACTATTTTTTGCCAGCCATTCATTGTGGGGGGAAAAGTGATTTTCCCGGCGAGTTAAGCATTTTGAGTAATTTGCCGATTGGTTTCAGAACGGCTTGCATCACAATTAACTATTTTTTGCCAGGCATTCATGGTGGAACAAACGTGATTTTCTCGGCGAGTTAAGCATTTTGAGTAATTTGCCGATTGGTTTCAGAACGGCTTGCATCGAAATTAACTATTTTTTGCCAGCCATTCATTGTGGAACAAAAGTGATTTTCTCGGCGAGTTAAGCATTTTGAGTAATTTGCCGATTAGTTTCAGAACGGCTTGCATCACAATTAAGTATTTTTTGCCAGGCATTCATTGTGGAACAAAAGTGATTTTCTCGGCGAGTTAAGCATTTTGAGTAATTTGCCGATTGGTTTCAGAACGTCTTGCATTGAAATTTACTATTTTTTGCCAGACATTCATTGTGGAACAAAAGTGATTTTCTCGGCGAGTTAAGCATTTTGAGTAATTTGCCGATTAGTTTCAGAACGGCTGGCATCACAATTAACTATTTTTTGCCAGGTATTCATTGTGGGAAAAAGTGATTTTCTCGGCGAGTTAAGAATTTTGAGTAATTTGCCGATTGGTTTCAGAACGTCTTGCATCGAAATTAACTATTTTTTGCCAGCCATTCATTGTGGAACAAAAGTGATTTTCTCGGCGAGTTAAGCATGTTGAGTAATTTGCCGATTGGTTTCAGAACGTCTTGCATTGAAATTTACTATTTTTTGCAAGACATTCATTGTGGAACAAAAGTGATTTTCTCGACGAGTTGAGCATTTTGAGTAATTTGCCGATTAGTTTCAGAACGGCTTGCATCACAATTAAGTATTTTTTGCCAGGCATTCATTGTGGAACAAAAGTGATTTTCTCGGCGAGTTAAGCATTTTGAGTAATTTGCCGATTGGTTTCAGAACGGCTTGCATCGAAATTAACTATTTTTTGCCAGCCATTCATTGTGGAACAAAAGTGATTTTCTCGGCGAGTTAAGCATTTTGAGTAATTTGCCGATTAGTTTCAGAACGGCTTGCATCACAATTAAGTATTTTTTGCCAGGCATTCATTGTGGAACAAAAGTGATTTTCTCGGCGAGTTAAGCATTTTGAGTAATTTGCCGATTGGTTTCAGAACGTCTTGCATTGAAATTTACTATTTTTTGCCAGACATTCATTGTGGAACAAAAGTGATTTTCTCGGCGAGTTAAGCATTTTGAGTAATTTGCCGATTAGTTTCAGAACGGCTGGCATCACAATTAACTATTTTTTGCCAGGTATTCATTGTGGGAAAAAGTGATTTTCTCGGCGAGTTAAGAATTTTGAGTAATTTGCCGATTGGTTTCAGAACGTCTTGCATCGAAATTAACTATTTTTTGCCAGCCATTCATTGTGGAACAAAAGTGATTTTCTCGGCGAGTTAAGCATGTTGAGTAATTTGCCGATTGGTTTCAGAACGTCTTGCATTGAAATTTACTATTTTTTGCAAGACATTCATTGTGGAACAAAAGTGATTTTCTCGACGAGTTGAGCATTTTGAGTAATTTGCCGATTAGTTTCAGAACGGCTTGCATCACAATTAAGTATTTTTTGCCAGGCATTCATTGTGGAACAAAAGTGATTTTCTCGGCGAGTTAAGCATTTTGAGTAATTTGCCGATTGGTTTCAGAACGCCTTGCATTGAAATTTACTATTTTTTGCCAGACATTCATTGTGGAACAAAAGTGATTTTCTCGGCGAGTTAAGCATTTTGAGTAATTTGCTGATTGTTTTCAGAACGGCTTGCATTGAAATTCACTATTTTTTGCCAGACATTCATTGTGGGGGGGGAAAGTGATTTTCCCGGCGAGTTAAGCATTTTGAGTAATTTGCCGATTGGTTTCAGAACGGCTTGCATCACAATTAACTATTTTTTGCCAGGCATTCATTGTGGAACAAAAGTGATTTTCTCGGCGAGTTAAGCATTTTGAGTAATTTGCCGATTGGTTTCAGAACGGCTTGCATCGAAATTAACTATTTTTTGCCAGCCATTCATTGTGGAAGAAAAGTGATTTTCTCGGCGAGTTAAGCATTTTGAGTAATTTGCCGATTAGTTTCAGAACGGCTTGCATCAAAATTAAGTATTTTTTGCCAGGCATTCATTGTGGAACAAAAGTGATTTTCTCGGCGAGTTAAGCATTTTGCGTAATTTGCCGATTGGTTTCAGAACGTCTTGCATTGAAATTTACTATTTTTTTGCCAGACATTCATTGTGGAACAAAAGTGATTTTCTCGGCGAGTTAAGCATTTTGAGTAATTTGCCGATTATGTTTCAGAACGGCTGGCATCACAATTAACTATTTCTTGCCAGGTATTCATTTTGGGAAAACGTGATTTTCTCGGCGAGTTAAGCATTTTGAGTAATTTGCTGATTGTTTTCAGAACGGCTTGCATTGAAATTCACTATTTTTTGCCAGACATTCATTGTGGGGGGAAAAGTGATTTTCCCGGCGAGTTAAGCATTTTGAGTAATTTGCCGATTGGTTTCAGAACGGCTTGCATCACAATTAACTATTTTTTGCCATGCATTCATTGTGGAACAAAAGTGATTTTCTCGGCGAGTTAAGCATTTTGAGTAATTTGCCGATTGGTTTCAGAACGGCTTGCATCGAAATTAACTATTTTTTGCCAGCCATTCATTGTGGAACAAAAGTGATTTTCTCGGCGAGTTAAGCATTTTGAGTAATTTGCCGATTAGTTTCAGAACGGCTTGCATCACAATTAAGTATTTTTTGCCAGGCATTCATTGTGGAACAAAAGTGATTTTCTCGGCGAGTTAAGCATTTTGAGTAATTTGCCGATTGGTTTCAGAACGTCTTGCATTGAAATTTACTATTTTTTGCCAGACATTCATTGTGGAACAAAAGTGATTTTCTCGGCGAGTTAAGCATTTTGAGTAATTTGCCGATTAGTTTCAGAACGGCTGGCATCACAATTAACTATTTTCTGCCAGACATTCATTGTGGAACAAAAGTTATTTTCTCGGCGAGTTAAGCATTTTGAGTAATTTGCCGATTGGTTTGAGAACGGCTTGCTTTGAAATTTATCGATCGATCGATCTATCAATCTATCTAACTATCTATCTATCTATCTAACTATCTATCTGTCTATCTATCTATATATATATATGTATCTATATTACTATCGACCTGTTGATTAATGTATCTATCTATCTATCTATTGATCTATCTATCTGTCTATTGACCTGTATATATATATATGTATCTATATTACTACCGACCTGTTTATCAATGTATCTATCTATCTATCAATCTATCTATCTATCTATCTGTCTATCTATCTATGTATCTATCTATCTTTCGATCCATCTAACTATCTATCTAACTATCTAGCCACCTGTATGTATATATATGCATCTATATTACTACCGACCTGTTTATCAATGTATCTATCTTTCTATCTATCTATCTATCTATCTATCTATCTATCTATCTCTCTATCTATATATCTATCTAGCGATCTATCTTTCTATCTATCTATGTATCTACCTATCTATTTATCTATCTATCTTTCTATCTATTTATCAATCTATCTATCAATCAATCTATCTATATATCTATCAATCTATCTATCTATCTATATTACTATCGATCTGTTTATTAATCTATCTATCTATCTATCTATCTATCTATCTATCTATCTATCTATCTATCTATCTATCTATCTATCTATCTATGTTTCTATCTATCTATCTATCCATCTATCTATCTATCTATCTACCTATCTATCTATCTATCTGGGAATTACAGGCCAGTTAGTCTTATTTCGGTGGTAGGCAAAGTAATGGAAAGGGTAGTGAAGGATAGGATTTCTGAGCATCTGGAAAGACACTGATTGATTAGGGATAGTCAGGACGGATTTGTGAGGGGTAGGTCTTGCCTTACAAGTCTTATTGAATTCTTTGAGGAGGTGACCAAGCACGTGGATGAAGGTAAAGCCAAATAGTGTACATGGATTTTAGTAAGGCATTTGATAAGGTTCCCCATGGTAGGCTTATGCAGAAAGTAAGGAGGCATGGGATAGTGAGAAATTTGGCCAGTTGGATAACGAACTGGCTAACCGATAGAAGTCAGTGGATGGCAAATATTCAGCCTGGATCCCAGTTACCAGTGGCGTACCGCAGGGATCAGTTCTGGGTCCTCTGCTCTTTGTGATTTTCATTAATGACTTGGATGAGGGAGTTGAAGGGTGGATCAGTAAATTTGCAGACAATGCAAAGATTGGTGGAGTTGTGGATAGTAAGGAGGGCTGTTGTCGGCTGCAAAGAGACATAGATAGGATGCAGAGCTGGACTGAGAAGTGGCAGATGGAGTTTAACCCTGAAAAGTGTGAGGTTGTCCATTTTGGAAGGACAAATATGAATGCGGAATACAGGGTTAACGGTAGAGTTCTTGGCAATGTGGAGGAGCAAAGAGATCTTGGGGTCTATGTTCATACATCTTTGAAAGTTGCCACTCAAGTGGATAGAGCTGTGAAGAAGGCCTATGGTGTGCTCGTGTTCATTAACAGAGGGATTGAATTTAAGAGCTGTGAGGTGATGATGCAGCTGTACAAAACTTTGGTAAGGTCACATTTGGAGTACTGTGTACAGTTCTGGTCGCCTCATTTTAGGAAGGATGTGAAAGCTTTGGAAAAGGTGCAAAGAAGATTTACCAGGAAGTTGCCTGGAATGGAGAGTAGGTCTTACGAGGAAAGGTTGAGGGTGCTAGGCCTTTTCTCATTAGAACGGAGAAGGATGAGGGGCGACATGATAGAGGTTTATAAGATGATCAGGGGAATAGGTAGAGTAGACAATCAGAGACTTTTTCCCCGGGTGGAACAAACCATTACAAGGGGACATAAATTTAAGGTGAAAGGTGGAAGATATAGGAGGGATATCAGAGGTAGGTTTGACAAATCCCAAATTTCTTTACCCGTCAGTCTGGCCTCAATAAAAGTCGAGATGGATTTGCAGGTACAGCATTAGTTAGTTTATTTGACTTGCAAGCCTGACTCAGTTCACAGCGGTACAAAACACATCTTGCTTCGTACACGTCTGGAATCAAGTGAGTCTGTAGAACAAATAAGTCTCTACTAATACATTCGAATGGCATCAAGTTTCACATACACGATTCCCATAGGTCATCCTATACACCTCCTGACCTATCCATACACTCTAATTGGCTCACTTCCAATCCCTTCCTCTGGCCCCTATTACCCAGCATCCTTTTCTCCTCCTTTGGTGGACACACCTCTTCCTTTGCTTTGCCATGCGGTCTGAAATCCTTTGTCTGTGAACTCACCAGGATTAGACTGGCCTATCTCTACATTACATTAACTAATATCTCTAAAGTAACTATTTTAGATCACATTCGTCATTCCCTCCTTTTATCATTCCATGATAACCGAACTATCCAATCCATAGCTACGGTCCCTCATCTAAAAAGATCCGTTGCTGCATTTCCAATTCCTGGCGTAGCCCCCCTTCATCTGCTGCACCCTCATGGATTTTGACAGCTAAGATTTGAGGGGCGTTGATCTGTTCCAGTGCACCCCGCATTCTACCCATGACACATTTAAGGATGGCTAGGCCCACAAAGATGCAGCCGATAGCCACCACTAAATACATGGCCATATTTATCAACCAGTCCTTCCAACCTCCAAATCCCCAGTTACCCCAAGAGCCAGGATCCTGCATTCCGTCCAGGTGATCCCGTATGTGATCCATAAATTTAGTGATGTTAGCGGTCAAGTCCTGAACTCCCATGATACACTTGCCCTGTACTATGGCACATACCCCACCCTCACGGGCCAGAAGAAAGTCAAGAGCATACCGGTTCTGCATTGCAAACAACCGTAGCTGAGACAATTCCTTGGTTA
Organism: Scyliorhinus torazame; assembly: GCF_047496885.1. Lineage (NCBI taxonomy): Eukaryota > Metazoa > Chordata > Chondrichthyes > Carcharhiniformes > Scyliorhinidae > Scyliorhinus > Scyliorhinus torazame. The sequence continues at coordinate 94,215,379 of NC_092722.1, forward strand.
TTGCCCCGAGGACTCCCAAGGATTCATTTCCCAAGATGGTAAGGCCACAAATAAAATAATTCCTATTGCTGACAGCCAAGGAACCCCCCACACCTCCCAGTGTCAAGACGCTCAGAATCCCCCATTCGGCTGAGTGGCCCCGGTTTGGTGCGAGAACCTGAGGTTTTTTCCAGTTCTCGCAAAATTCAGCCGAGACTGCCCGGCGTGCTAACTGATTATGCAGCATCCACGCCGAAGGGCAGGGGACTGTGGTAGGGACTAGAGTCCCAATAGCAATTTGGCGGGGAAATGGGGGTGACAAAACATTGGTCGCTGTGCCATTAAATAAAAAGTAGTATCCTTGCTCCATGTGCAGGCTAGCATCACAATCAGTATATCGGTTGCATAAGGATCCCCCAGTAGCCCAGTTTATCCAGCTTCGAAATGCCCATTCGGGCCGCCTAGCAATGCGGAAAGCCCCAGTCCCAACAGTGATATGAGAGACATTCACCCAGCCACAAAGGAGCTGGAGGCCAGCGTTCAATGGAACGCAAGTGGTGTTGTAACAAACGCATTGGCCAGACGCCTGGGTGATATGACACCTCCTGTCCGTACAGGTGGGGAACAGACATGTTATATTCGTTTCCACCTCTACCAGCAAACAGCCGTATCCTTCACTGCTGAAACAATTCTCGTACGACCGGGAATCCCTATTGGGAGTGAAGTGGCTAGGTATATACGCCCTCCACTGTTGCAGCCTATCATACTGTGAGTGGGAATTATCCCGAGGAAGGGGAAGGCAAATAGCCGGTGGTGCTGAACCTGGATCGTAAGGAAGAGTGACTTGCTCGGGCGGTGGCTCGGAACGCTGACAATGAACCACCATTTGGGGAGTGCCCCAAAGTGGTGAAACAGAAAATAACCTAGACACCGCTGCGGGGTTCGGGTAGCAGACAACCCATCCGAGTCCATACAAGCGGTGGTAAATCTGGTAGAAGAGATTCATACTACCCAGGTTTTCCTCAGTTTGGCCTTTAACTAAATTAAGTGTATCTCCCGATAACCTACGTTCTAGCTGTACTTATCTTCTCACATGCCCCGTCCTCTCTCTAGTCCCTCTCTCTCTCTCACAGTCTCTTCCTACGCTCTCCTGACGGTCTGATGTTACCTTTATCGCACCAATCTTAACACATCCAAAATCAAATTTATATGTACTCCAAAAACAAGGCAATGTCCATGTAATGTTCCCTTCCCATCACCGGGACTGGTGCAATTGCTTCATGACTCCTGCATTCTCCTTAACTTTGACGACCTTCCATGAGTCGATACCATGTTCTCGTATATGGGGACAGCGAAGAACATCACCTTTGCATAACTGAAATGTCCGTGTAGCTTGGTTGGGGTTACAAATGTAGATATTATTTCCCTTTTCCATGTCCGTCGCCAATAACACTCCAAGCGAGGTGAGGCCGAATATCACACAGACGGTGCGTAGCCACCCCATCATGCTCCACACCTGTAAAATAACACTGGGGAAGGGAGGCAGGTTAATCTGTCCAAGAAAATGAGGCCCGTTATCAGAACTCAACTGAGCTGGTATACTGTACCGGGGAATGATTTCCCGCATCAGAACTTTAACCACAGTAGCAGCTTTATTATCGGTAGTCGGATACGCCTCAACCCATCTGCAATGACCAAAACATATTTATAACATTGACACCTTTCCAACTCAATGTAATCCATTCGTAGCGTCTCAAAGGGACCACTGGGCAACGGGGTTTGCCCCATCCCACAAGGGATACCTTTTCCGGTATTATATTGCTGACAAATCAAACACCGATTACTGATACTCTGGGCCAACATCTGCATTTTAGGGTGCCACCAAGTGTCCAGCAACAAATCACTAGTCTCCCGAGCCCCACAATGAGTTGCAAAGTGTACACATTCGATGACCCATAAAGCCAGTACATCAGACATACAAGTCTGATGTGCTGGCGTGGTCCATAAAGAGGAAACAGAATCATATGTACAACCTAACCGTTTCCACATTTGTTTATCACTCTCAGGAGCGTCCTCCTGTAACCTTATGACGTCTTGGATGGTTGGCATTGACTTGTCAGAAGCAGACATATTTATAGTAGATCGTTTAGTCTGACTTAACATTTTAGGCACCATCACTTGCTGAATTTGCGCGGCTGTCAATCTGCTTGTTCATTACCAACGTCAACTGGGGTCTTACCATTTGTGTGGGCAGCGCATTTAATAACGAAAATCTGCGCGGGCATAAGGAGGGCCTGCAGTAAGTCATTAACTAAACCCCGGTGGGATATTTGACCACACATAATCATGTCAGGTTGTTCTGACGAAATATCACTCAAATCGTCCCTTATTGTGGTAGTTTCCTGAATTAAGGCTAAACAGTCGTGGCCAGGTGTGTCTTCATGGACAGGGGGACCACTAAGAAAACAGGCTGGATTGATAGTGGTACAGTGTTTAAATGTCAGACGTGGATTGTTCAAAAGGTATACCTCATACCTATTCTGATGAGCTGCGGTAAGATGCTGAGTCTGCAATTGCCTCAGTAGTGCGATGATCGAGTGGGAGCTATGCACCGTAATATCCTGTTGGAGAATGAGAGCATGTAACGGCTGTGCGATGGCATTGATTGAATGTAATCCTGTACTAATCAGTACTGGTCTGGCTTGGCTGGTTTAGGCACAGCAAGTATGGGGGTGTTCCATTCTGATTGGCAAGGGACCAAAATACCCTGTTGCAACAGCTCTCGGATTAATTTGTCCATAGACGGGGCTGCAGTCGAGTGTTAATCGTTTCAGGGACCTCAAAATATTTTATGGCAGTGCTGTCTGGCGTGCCTTGAAGTGCGTACTCTGTTGGATCTGAATGATCCACTGCCCTCCTTACCATAGGCCCCAAATCCCTGGCATGGTACTGGTCGTGGACCTGACGTGTAATATGAGGGCTTACCGAAGCTGACTGTGGCCATAAATGTGGTGGTATTGTAACAAAATCGGCTGTACCTTCTTTTCCCGTGACTGTGGCTGTAACTTTGACTGGCCATTCGGTCCCAATTAATGGCCGGTATTTGTCCTCCAACTCCCTGTTTTGTCCGGTTCTGTCATAGGCCAGGGTAACGTGATGCAGTGAATGTTCAATGTCTAACGTCCACCACTGGGGGGTGATAGAAATATAGCACTTTTGTCTCATCCTCCATGATTGGACCGATACTTGGGACTACGATGTGGTGGCCATCACGGAAACTTGGATAGAAGAGGGGCAGAAACGGTTGTTGGAGGTCCCTGGTTATAGATGTTTCAATAAGATTAGGGAGGGTGGTAAAAGAGGTGGGGGGGTGGCATTATTAATTAGAGATAGTATAACAGCTGCAGAAAGGCAGTTTGAGGAGTATCACCCTATTGAGGTAGTATGGGTTGAAGTCAGAAATAGGAAAGGAGCAGTCATCTAGTTAGGAGTTTTCTATCGGCCCCCCAATAGTAGCAGAGATGTGGAGGAACAGATTGGGAAACAGATTTTGGAAAGGTGCAGAAGTCATAGGGTAGTAGTCATGGGCGACTTTAACTTCCCGAATATTGAGTGGAAACTCTTTAGATCAAATAGTTTGGATGGGGTGGTGTTTGTGCAGTGTGTCCAGGAAGCTTTTCTAACACAGTATGTAGATTGTCCGACCAGAGGAGGGGCAATATTGGATTTAGTACTGGGTAATGAGCCAGGGCAAGTGATAGATTTGTTAGTGGGGGAGCATTTTGGAGATAGTGACCACAATTCTGTGACTTTCACTTTAGTAATGGAGAGGGATAGGTACGTGCAACAGGGCAAGGTTTACAATTGGGGGAAGGGTAAAAACGATGTTGTCAGACAAGAATTGAAGTGCATCAGTTGGGAACATAGGCTGGCAGGGAAGGACACAAGTGAAATGTGGAACTTGTTCAAGGAACAGGTGCTACGTGTCCTTGATATGTATGTCCCTGTCAGGCAGGGAAGAGATGGTCGAGTGAGGGAACCATGGTTGACAAGAGAGGTTGAATGTCTTGTTAAGAGGAAAAAGGTGACTTATGTAAGGCTGAGGAAACAAGGTTCAGACAGGGCATTGGAGGGATACAAGATAGCCAGGAGGGAACTGAAGAAAGGGATTAGGAGAGCTAAGAGAGGGCATGAACAATCTTTGGCGGGTAGGATCAAGGAAAACCCCAAGGCCTTTTACACATATGTGAGAAATATGAGAATGACTAGAGCGAGAGTAGGTCCGATCAAGGACAGTAGCGGGAGATTGTGTATTGAGTCTGAAGAGATAGGAGAGGTCTTGAATGAGTACTTTTCTTCTGTATTTACAAATGAGAGGGGCAATATTGTTGGAGAGGACAGTGTGAAACAGATTGGTAAGCTCGAGGAAATACTTGTTAGGAAGGAAGATGTGTTGGGCATTTTGAAAAACTTGAGGATAGACAAGTCCCCCGGGCCTGACGGGATATATCCAAGGATTATATGGGAAGCAAGAGATGAAATTGCAGAGCCGTTGGCAATGATCTTTTCGTCCTCACTGTCAACAGGGGTGGTACCAGGGGATTGGAGAGTGGCGAATGTCGTGCCCCTGTTCAAAAAAGGGACTAGGGATAACCCTGGGAATTACAGGCCAGTTAGTCTTACTTCGGTGGTAGGCAAAGTAATGGAAAGGGTACTGAAGGATAGGATTTCTGAGCATCTGGAAAGACACTGCTTGATTAGGGATAGTCAGCACGGATTTGTGAGGGGTAGGTCTTGCCTTACAAGTCTTATTGAATTCTTTGAGGAGGTGACCAAGCATGTGGATGAAGGTAAAGCAGTGGATGTAGTGTACATGGATTTTAGTAAGGCATTTGATAAAGTTCCCCATGGTAGGCTTATGCAGAAAGTAAGGAGGCATGGGAAGTGGGAAATTTGGCCAGTTGGATAACGAACTGGCTAACCGATAGAAGTCAGAGAGTGGTGGTGGATGGCAAATATTCAGCCTGGATCCCAGTTACCAGTGGCGTACCGCAGGGATCAGTCCTGGGTCCTCTGCTCTTTGTGATTTTCATTAATGACTTGGATGAGGGAGTTGAAGGGTGGGTCAGTAAATTTGCAGACGATACGAAGATTGGTGGAGTTGTGGATAGTAAGGAGGGCTGTTGTCAGCTGCAAAGAGACATAGATAGGATGCAGAGCTGGGCTGAGAAGTGGCAGATGGAGTTTAACCCTGAAAAGTGTGAGGTTGTCCATTTTGGAAGGACAAATATGAATGCGGAACACAGGGTTAACGGTAGAGTTCTTGGCAATGTGGAGGAGCAGAGAGATCTTGGGGTCTATGTTCATACATCTTTGAAAGTTGCCACTCAAGTGGATAGAGCTGTGAAGAAGGCCTATGGTGTGCTCGCGTTCATTAACAGAGGGATTGAATTTAAGAGCCGTGAGGTGATGATGCAGCTGTACAAAACTTTGGTACGGCCACATTTGGAGTACTGTGTACAGTTCTGGTCGCCTCATTTTAGGAAGGATGTGGAAGCTTTGGAAAAGGTGCAAAGAAGATTTACCAGGATGTTGCCTGGAATGGAGAGTAGGTCTTACGAGGAAAGGTTGAGGGTGCTAGGCCTTTTCTCATTAGAACGGAGAAGGATGAGGGGCGACTTGATAGAGGTTTATAAGATGATCAGGGGAATAGATAGAGTAGACAGTCAGAGACTTTTTCCCCGGGTGGAACAAACCATTACAAGGGGACATAAATTTAAGGTGAAAGGTGGAAGATATAGGAGGGATATCAGAGGTAGGTTCTTTGCCCAGAGAGTAGTGGGGGCATGGAATGCACTGCCTGTGGAAGTAGTTGAGTCGGAAACATTAGGGACCTTCAAGCAGCTATTGGATAGGTACATGGATTACGGTAAAATGATATAGTGTAGATTTATTTGTTCTCAAGGGCAGCACGGTAGCATTGTGGATAGCACAATTGCTTCACAGCTCCAGGGTCCCAGGTTCGATTCCGGCTTGGGTCACTGTCTGTGCGGAGTCTGCACATCCTCCCCGTGTCTGCGTGGGTTTCCTCCGGGTGCTCCGGTTTCCTCCCACAGTCCAAGGATGTGCGGGTTAGGTGAATTGGCCAATGATAAATTGCCCTTAATGTCCAAATTGCCTTTGGTGTTGGGTGGAGGTGTTGAGTTTGGGTAGGGTGCTCTTTCCAAGAGCCGGTGCAGACTCAAAGGGCCGAATGGCCTCCTTCTGCACTGTAAATTCAATGATAATCTATGATTAATCTAGGACAAAGGTTCGGCACAACATTGTGGGCCGAAGGGCCTGTTCTGTGCTGTATTTTCTATGTTCTATGTTACCCCTTCGTCTCCTCTCTAGCTGTTGCTGGAAGTTACACAGTAAATCTCGGGCCAACAAATTACAGTCCAATCCAGTAGTCACTACAAACTGATGATCTGCAGACTTATTCTCGTAAGTGACTGTCACAGGTTCAGAAATAGGATACTCACACACCTGTCCTTGGAACCCCGACAATTGCTGCGTGTGGTCGGGCAATGGAAGTTCTGATTGCACAGAAGACATGGATGCTCCAGTGTCGATTACAAATGAGTGATGTTGATCTCCTATCTGCAGAGAAATAATAGGTTCCCTGTCCGATTGGAGAGTCCTTATGACTAAATTAGCTAGTCAATCCTGTGTTGGGAAAGGGTTTGCCTGGGAGAAGTCAATGTATCTCGTCTGTCCTCCCCTTGGTGGGTACCCCCTCCTTTGGGTCGGATAATCTCCTTCTGCTGCCTGTCTTTTAAAGGGGCATTCCTGTTGCCAGTGATCTGCACGGCCGCAATTATAACATGCATTGCTCCCTCTATATCTGCCCCATCCTCGTCTCCCAGTAGACCAATGGCCCTTCAGAGGGGGCGGCGGTTGTAAAGCTGTTGATGCATACAGTGGGCCATAAAAAGGAGCTGAGGGTCCCTTTGGGTGGGTTTGATATCCTCCCCCTCGCTGATCCACCCACCCAAAGTCACAATATTGGGGCTCCAGCTGGTAAGCTACCATTTCTGCCGCTTGTTGGGGTCGCAGATCATCCTTTTTCATTACATACTCAGTCTTAACCTTTGTAACTGAGCCTCCTTCCTGGCCTACACCCTCCTCCCAATAAAATCTGACTGCCCTTGCCATCTGGGAAGGGTCGTTCTCTGTCCAATTCATGTGATTACATTTCACAGCAGTAGCCACGGAAGGTGGTAGGCAATGCATTAACATAGCACAATATTGAGGGGAATTCTGACCATTTTGATATGGCAAGTTGCCTGACTGCCCACGGTAGATTTCATTAAAACGCTCCAGAAATTCCTCTGGCTCTTCAATCTTCTTAGGTTTTAGGTCTAAGATAGCAGAAATATTTATGGGCTTTTGAAATGTGCTATTCAACACATTCAGGATTTGTGTCCCTCTATCGTAGTCTAACGCATGGGCTTGCTGAAGTGCGGCGTGGCTAGCATAATTCAGGTGATTGGTATCTTCTTAATCGGCAACTCTAGCTATTTCCTCTGGTTCTTCCAAGACTTCGACGTCCCTCCCTGTCACTAGAGGAAGTTCTTTCTCTTTCAATCCTGGCATCTCCCTTTGTTCTCGAAATTTGTGGTTTCCCCTTGGTCTGAAGGGATTTAGGTGGTATGCTTAATTGTTTCTGGTTAGGATCAAACCCTTCTCTCGCTGTCCGTGATCGGGTCCTAGAGCTAACTGGACTTGCAGAACAGAGCTCCTCTTCCCCTACTGATCGTGAAGATGGTAAATCGGGACCCACGCTATCAACCAAAAGGGCTGGAGTTACTGGCATGATTGGAATCTGGGGAGCAGTGACTGGATATAAATTATTATACTCTGGTGATTCTGGAATTAGTGCAGACAATGCTACAGGTGCAGTCAGAACTTTTACTGACATTTTTAAATCATCGAATGGATCATTTTCTGTCAATTCAAGGCCAGCCATTGAACTACGTAGCCCATCTTTTGTTTGACCCGAGCCTTTCCTGTCTTTACTTGCGCGTTTTTTTGAATGCACATTCCTTTTTCAAGACCTGTAATGTTTTTTGGTTACCCTGTTCACTAATTGGAATTCCCATTTTAAGGGCATTGTCCTGCCAACTTGATAACATGATCTTATCTCTTTTCTCTTGACAATATTGTCTCCATAATCCAATTAATTCTTTTGCTTTCATACTTTGACTCTTTTTCCAGATGCGTCCCTGAATTTTCTTAATAATCTCTAGGTCTTTGGTGCCCCCTAGTGGCCATTCATCACCCATTTTACTCCTTAACGTTGCTGACATTTTCCTGAAATCTTTTGCTTTATCCGGATACATATCGCATAATATTTGCAGTGCCATGCCTGGATCATTTGTGCTATCCAAGGAATTCCCCATAATCTCAACTAGTCCTCAGAACTGCGTTTTCCGCCACTACAGTCCAAGGGTACAATTTTAGCTTAATCAACTATAGATTTAAAACACTCGCACATGGAATTGAATCATCTTCAGATTTAAAAACACTTATTGAACTGAGCCTCCATCTACTGAAGTCACATCAGCCATAAAAACACTTATACTTGACTGAACCTCCATCTACTGAAGTCACATCAGCCATAAAAACTCTTATACTTGACTGAACCTCCATCTACTGAAGTCACATCAGCCATAAAAACACTTATACTTGGAATTGAATCATCGTTTTAGATGTCCCATCAACCCAAAACCTAAACCAAGCCGAATCACATTCGTCAGGTTCTTTACCCAGAGAGTAGTGGGGGCATGGAATGCACTGCCTGTGGAAGCAGTTGAGTCGGAAACATTAGGGACCTTCAAGCAGCTATTGGATAGGTACATGGATTACGGTAAAATGATATAGTGTAGATTTATTTGTTCTTAAGGGCAGCACGGTAGCATTGTGGATAGCACAATTGCTTCACAGTTCCAGGGTCCCAGGTTTGATTCCGGCTTGGGTCACTGTCTGTGCGGAGTCTGCACGTCCTCCCTGTGTCTGCGTCGGTTTCCTACGGGTGCTCCGGTTTCCTCCCACAGTCCAAAGATGTGCAGGTTAGGTGAATTGGCCAATGATAAATTGCCCTTAGTGTCCAAAATTGCCCTTGGTGTTGGGTGGAGGTGTTGAGTTTGGGTAGGGTCCTCTTTCCAAGAGCTGGTGCAGACTCAAAGGGCAGAATGGCCTCCTTCTGCACTGCAAATTCAATGATAATCTATGATTAATCTAGGACAAAGGTTCGGCACAACATCGTGGGCTGAAGGGCCTGTTCTGTGCTGTATTTTCTATGTTCTATGTTCTATCTATCTATATATATATCTGTCTGTCTATCTATCTATCAATCTAACGTTCTATGTTTCTCGCTATGTATCTATGTATCTATCTATCTATCTATCTATCTATCTATTTATCTATCTATATATATATATATGTATCTATCTCTCTATTTATCAATCCATTAATCCAACTATCTATCTATCTTTCTATCTATCAATCTATCTACCTATATATCTGTCTATATCTATATCAATCTATCTATCTATCAATCTCTCTATCTATCTACCTGTACATCTGTCTATCTATTAATCAATCTAACGATCTATTTATCTGCCTATCTATCTATCTTTCTATTTATCTATCTATCTATCTATCTATATATCTATCTATCTATGTATCTATCTATCAAACTATCTATCACTCTATCTATCTGTCTATCTACCTATATATATATATGTATCTATATTACTATCAACCTGTTTATTAATGTACCTATCTATCTATCTGTCTGTCTATCGATCGATCCATCTATCTATTTTTTTATCTATCTATCTGTCTATCGACCTGTATATATAGATATGTATCTATGTTACTACCGACCTGTTTATCTATCTATCTATCTATCTATCTATCTATCTATCTATCTATCTATCTATCTATCTATCTATCTATCTATCTATCTATCTATCTATCTATCTGTCTAGCTATCTATCATTCTATGTATCTATTTTTCTATCTCTCTATCTATCCATCTATCTATCTATGTATCTATCTCTCAATGTACCTATCTATCTACCTATCTATCTATCTATCTTTCTATCTATTTATCTATCTATCTATCTATCTATCCATCTATCTTTCTAACTATTTATCTATCTATCCATCAATTAATCTATCTATCTATCTATATATATATATATATATATATCAATCTACCTATCTATCGAGATTACTATCGACCTGTTTATGAATGTAGCTATCTATCCATCTATCTATCTATCGATCTATCTATCCATCTATCTATCAATCTATCTATCTATCTAACTAACTATCAATCTATCTACCTATCTATCTATATATCTATCTTTATATCTGTCTGTCTATCTATCTATCAATCTAATGTTCTATATTTCTCTCTATCTATGTATCTATCTATCTATCTCTCTGTCTACCTATCTATCTTTCTATTTTTCTATCTATCAATCGATCTAACTATCTATCTGTCTATCTGTCTAGTTGTCTATATATCTATCTATCTATCTAACTATCTATCTATTTTTCTATCTGTCTATCTATCTATCTATGAATCTATCTATCTATCTTTCTATCTATCTTTCTATCTATTTATCTATCTATCTATCTATCTATCCATCTATCGTTCTATCTATTTATCTATCTATCTATCTATCTATCCATCTATCTTTCTAACTATTTATCTATCTATCAATTAATCTATCTATCTATCTATCTATATATATATCAATCTACCTATCTATCGAGATTACTATCGACCTGTTTATTAATGTAGCTATCTATCCATCTATCTATCTATCGATCTATCTATCCATCTATCTATCAATCTATCTATCTATCTAACTAACTATCAATCTATCTACCTATCTATCTATATATCTATCTTTATATCTGTCTGTCTATCTATCTATCAATCTAATGTTCTATATTTCTCTCTATCTATGTATCTATCTATCTATCTCTCTGTCTACCTATCTATCTTTCTATTTTTCTATCTATCAATCGATCTAACTATCTATCTGTCTATCTGTCTAGTTGTCTATATATCTATCTATCTATCTAACTATCTATCTATTTTTCTATCTGTCTATCTATCTATCTATGAATCTATCTATCTATCTTTCTATCTATCTACCTATATATATATGTGTATCTATATTACTATCGACCTGTTTATGAATGTATCTATCTATCTATCCATCTATCTATCTATCGATTTGTCTATATATCTACATTCCTATCTATATATATATGTAACTATATTATTATCGACCTGTTTATCAATGTATCTATCTATCTATCTGTCCATCCATCCATCTATCTATCTATCTATCTATCTATCTATCTATGTATCTATCTATCTATCTATCTATCTATCTATCTTTCTATTTTTCTATATATCTATCTATGTATCTAAATATCTCTCTCTCTCTTTATCAATCCATCAATCTAACGATCTATCTATCTATCAA